>NW_027616738.1:0-198000 GCF_964187855.1 Myxine glutinosa
ACACAAGTGCGAAAGGTGGTTTTTCCACACTAATACAAGTGCAAAAGTGGTTTCCTGCACCAACACAAGTGCGAAAAATATTTTTTCAACACTAACACAAGTGCGAAAAGTGGTTTTTCAACACTATCACAAGTGCAAAAAGTGTTTTTTCCACACTAATACAAGTGCAAAAGTGGTTTCCTGCACCAACACAAAGTGCGAAAAGTGGTTTTTCAACACTAACACAAGTGCGAAAAGTGGTTTTTCAACACCAACACAAGTGCGAAAAGTGGTTTTTCCACACTAATACAAGTGCAAAAGTGGTTTCCTGCACCAACACAGGTGCGAAAAGTGGTTTTTCAACACTAACACAAGTGCGAAAAGTGGTTTTTCAACACTAACACAAGTGCGAAAGGTGGTTTTTCCACACTAATACAAGTGCAAAAGTGGTTTCCTGCACCAACACAAGTGCGAAAAGTGGTTTTTCAACACTAACACAAGTGCGAAAAGTGGATTTTCAACACTATCACAAGTGCAAAAAGTGTTTTTTCCACACTAATACAAGTGCAAAAGTGGTTTGCTGCACCAACACAAGTGCGAAAAGTGGTTTTTCAACACTAACACAAGTGCAAAAAGTGGTTTTTCAACACTAACACAAGTGCAAAAAGTGTTTTTTCCACACTAATACAAGTGCAAAAGTGGTTTCCTGCACCAACACAAGTGCGAAAAGTGGTTTTTCAACACTAACACAAGTGCAAAAAGTGGTTTTTCAACACTAACACAAGTGCGAAAAGTGGTTTTTCAACACTATCACAAGTGCAAAAAGTGTTTTTTCCACACTAATACAAGTGCTAAAGTGGTTTCCTGCACCAACACAGGTGCGAAAAGTGGTTTTTCAACACTAACACAAGGGCGAAAAGTGGTTTTTCAACAATAACACAAGGGCGAAAAGTGGTTTTTCCACACTAATACAAGTGCAAAAGTGGTTTCCTGCACCAACACAAGTGCGAAAAGTGGTTTTTCAACACTAACACAAGTGCGAAAAGTGGTTTTTCAACACTAACACAAGTGCAAAAAGTGGTTTTTCAACACTAACACAAGTGTGAAAAGTGTTTTTTTCCACACTAATACAAGCGCAAAAGTGGTTTCCTGCACCAACACAAGTGCGAAAAGTGGTTTTTCAACACTAACACAAGTGCGAAAAGTGGTTTTTCAACACTAACACAAGTGCGAAAAGTGGTTTTTCAACCCTAACACAAGTGCGAAAGGTGGTTTTTCCACACTAATACAAGTGCAAAAGTGGTTTCCTGCACCAACACAAGTGCGAAAAATATTTTTTCAACACTAACACAAGTGCGAAAAGTGGTTTTTCAACACTATCACAAGTGCAAAAAGTGTTTTTTCCACACTAATACAAGTGCAAAAGTGGTTTCCTGCACCAACACAAGTGCGAAAAGTGGTTTTTCAACACTAACACAAGTGCGAAAAGTGGTTTTTCAACACCAACACAAGTGCGAAAAGTGGTTTTTCCACACTAATACAAGTGCAAAAGTGGTTTCCTGCACCAACACAGGTGCGAAAAGTGGTTTTTCAACACTAACACAAGTGCGAAAAGTGGTTTTTCAACACTAACACAAGTGCGAAAGGTGGTTTTCCCACACTAATACAAGTGCAAAAGTGGTTTCCTGCACCAACACAAGTGCGAAAAGTGGTTTTTCAACACTAACACAAGTGCGAAAAGTGGTTTTTCAACACTATCACAAGTGCAAAAAGTGGTTTTTCCACACTAATACAAGTGCAAAAGTGGTTTCCTGCACCAACACAGGTGCGAAAAGTGGTTTTTCAATGCTAACACAAGTGCGAAAAGTGGTTTTTCTCCACTAACACAAGTGCGAAAAGTGGTTTTTCCACACTAATACAAGTTCAAAAGTGGTTTCCTGCACCAACACAAAGTGCGAAAAGTGGTTTTTCAACACTAACACAAGTGCGAAAAGTGGTTTTTCAACACCAACACAAGTGCGAAAAGTGGTTTTTCCACACTAATACAAGTGCAAAAGTGGTTTCCTGCACCAACACAGGTGCGAAAAGTGGTTTTTCAACACTAACACAAGTGCGAAAAGTGGTTTTTCAACACTAACACAAGTGCGAAAGGTGGTTTTTCCACACTAATACAAGTGCAAAAGTGGTTTCCTGCACCAACACAAGTGCGAAAAGTGGTTTTTCAACACTAACACAAGTGCGAAAAGTGGATTTTCAACACTATCACAAGTGCAAAAAGTGTTTTTTCCACACTAATACAAGTGCAAAAGTGGTTTGCTGCACCAACACAAGTGCGAAAAGTGGTTTTTCAACACTAACACAAGTGCAAAAAGTGGTTTTTCAACACTAACACAAGTGCAAAAAGTGTTTTTTCCACACTAATACAAGTGCAAAAGTGGTTTCCTGCACCAACACAAGTGCGAAAAGTGGTTTTTCAACACTAACACAAGTGCAAAAAGTGGTTTTTCAACACTAACACAAGTGCGAAAAGTGGTTTTTCAACACTATCACAAGTGCAAAAAGTGTTTTTTCCACACTAATACAAGTGCTAAAGTGGTTTCCTGCACCAACACAGGTGCGAAAAGTGGTTTTTCAACACTAACACAAGGGCGAAAAGTGGTTTTTCAACAATAACACAAGGGCGAAAAGTGGTTTTTCCACACTAATACAAGTGCAAAAGTGGTTTCCTGCACCAACACAAGTGCGAAAAGTGGTTTTTCAACACTAACACAAGTGCGAAAAGTGGTTTTTCAACACTAACACAAGTGCAAAAAGTGGTTTTTCAACACTAACACAAGTGTGAAAAGTGTTTTTTCCACACTAATACAAGCGCAAAAGTGGTTTCCTGCACCAACACAAGTGCGAAAAGTGGTTTTTCAACACTAACACAAGTGCGAAAAGTGGTTTTTCAACACTAACACAAGTGCGAAAAGTGGTTTTTCAACCCTAACACAAGTGCGAAAGGTGGTTTTTCCACACTAATACAAGTGCAAAAGTGGTTTCCTGCACCAACACAAGTGCGAAAAATATTTTTTCAACACTAACACAAGTGCGAAAAGTGGTTTTTCAACACTATCACAAGTGCAAAAAGTGTTTTTTCCACACTAATACAAGTGCAAAAGTGGTTTCCTGCACCAACACAAGTGCGAAAAGTGGTTTTTCAACACTAACACAAGTGCGAAAAGTGGTTTTTCAACACCAACACAAGTGCGAAAAGTGGTTTTTCCACACTAATACAAGTGCAAAAGTGGTTTCCTGCACCAACACAGGTGCGAAAAGTGGTTTTTCAACACTAACACAAGTGCGAAAAGTGGTTTTTCAACACTAACACAAGTGCGAAAGGTGGTTTTCCCACACTAATACAAGTGCAAAAGTGGTTTCCTGCACCAACACAAGTGCGAAAAGTGGTTTTTCAACACTAACACAAGTGCGAAAAGTGGTTTTTCAACACTATCACAAGTGCAAAAAGTGGTTTTTCCACACTAATACAAGTGCAAAAGTGGTTTCCTGCACCAACACAGGTGCGAAAAGTGGGTTTTTCAATGCTAACACAAGTGCGAAAAGTGGTTTTTCTCCACTAACACAAGTGCGAAAAGTGGTTTTTCCACACTAATACAAGTTCAAAAGTGGTTTCCTGCACCAACACAAGTGCGAAAAGTGGTTTTTCAACACTAACACAAGTGCGAAAAGTGGTTTTTCAACACTAACACAAGTGCGAAAAGTGGTTTTTCAACACTAACACAAGTGCAAAAAGTGGTTTTTCCACACTAATACAAGTGCAAAAGTGGTTTCCTGCACCAACACAAATGCGAAAAATGGTTTTTCAACACTAACACAAGTGCGAAAAGTGGTTTTTCAACACTAACACAAGTGCGAAAAGTGGTTTTTCAACACTAACACAAGTGCGAAAAGTGGTTTTTCCACACTAATACAAGTGCAAAAGTGGTTTCCTGCACCAACACAAGTGCGAAAAGTGGTTTTTCAACACTAACACAAGTGCGAAAAGTGGTTTTTCCACACTAATACAAGTGCAAAAGTGGTTTCCTGCACCAACACAAGTGCGAAAAGTGGTTTTTCAACACTAACACAAGTGCGAAAAGTGGTTTTTCAACACTATCACAAGTGCAAAAAGTGTTTTTTCCACACTAATACAAGTGCAAAAGTGGTTTCCTGCACCAACACAAGTGCGAAAAGTGGTTTTTCAAACACTAACACAAGTGCGAAAAGTCGTTTTTCAACACTAACCCAAGTGCGAAAAGTGGTTTTTCAACACTAACACAAGTGCGAAAAGTGTTTTTTCCACACTACTGCAAGTGCAAAAGTGGTTTCCTGCACCAACACAAGTGCGAAAAGTGGTTTTTCAACACTAACACAAGTGCGAAAAGTGGTTTTTCAACACTAACACAAGTGCGAAAAGTGTTTTTTTCAACACTAACACAAGTGCGAAAAGTGGTTTTTCCACACTAATACAAGTGCAAAAGTGGTTTCCTGCACCAACACAAGTGCGAAAAGTGGTTTTTCAACACTAACACAAGTGCGAAAAGTGGTTTTTCAACACTATCACAAGTGCAAAAAGTGTTTTTTTCCACACTAATACAAGTGCAAAAGTGGTTTCCTGCACCACCACAAGTGCGAAAAGTGGTTTTTCAACACTAACACAAGTGCGAAAAGTGGTTTTTCAACACTAACACAAGTGCAAAAGTGGTTTCCTGCACCAACACAAGTGCGAGAAGTGGTTTTTCAACACTAACACAAGTGCGAAAAGTGGTTTTTCAACACTATCACAAGTGCAAAAAGTGTTTTTTCCACACTAATACAAGTGCAAAAGTGGTTTCCTGCACCAACACAAGTGCGAAAAGTGGTTTTTCAACACTAACACAAGTGCGAAAAGTGGTTTTTCAACACTAACACAAGTGCGAAAAGTGGTTTTTCAACACTAATACAAGTGAAAAAGTGGTTTCCTGTCACCAACCCAAGTGCGAAAAGTGGTTTTTCAACACTAACACAAGTGCGAAAAGTGGTTTTTCAACACTAACACAAGTGCGAAAAGTGGTTTCCTGCACCAACACAGGTGCGAAAAGTGGTTTTTCAACACTAACACAAGTGCGAAAAGTGGTTTTTCTCCACTAACACAAGTGCAAAAAGTGGTTTTTCCACACTAATACAAGTTCAAAAGTGGTTTCCTGCACCAACACAAGTGCGAAAAGTGGTTTTTCAACACTAACACAAGTGCGAAAAGTGGTTTTTCAACACTAACACAAGTGCGAAAAGTGGTTTTTCAACACTAACACAAGTGCAAAAAGTGGTTTTTCCACACTAATACAAGTGCAAAAGTGGTTTCCTGCACCAACACAAGTGCGAGAAGTGGTTTTTCAACACTAACACAGGTGCGAAAAGTGGTTTTTCAACACTATCACAAGTGCAAAAAGTGTTTTTTCCACACTAATACAAGTGCAAAAGTGGTTTCCTGCACCAACACAAGTGCGAAAAGTGGTTTTTCAACACTAACACAAGTGCGAAAAGTGGTTTTTCAACACTAACACAAGTGCGAAAAGTGGTTTTTCAACACTAATACAAGTGAAAAAGTGGTTTCCTGTCACCAACACAAGTGCGAAAAGTGGTTTTTCAACACTAACACAAGTGCGAAAAGTGGTTTTTCAACACTAACACAAGTGTGAAAAGTGGTTTCCTGCACCAACACAGGTGCGAAAAGTGGTTTTTCAACACTAACACAAGTGCGAAAAGTGGTTTTTCTCCACTAACACAAGTGCAAAAAGTGGTTTTTCCACACTAATACAAGTTCAAAAGTGGTTTCCTGCACCAACACAAGTGCGAAAAGTGGTTTTTCAACACTAACACAAGTGCGAAAAGTGGTTTTTCAACACTAACACAAGTGCGAAAAGTGGTTTTTCAACACTAACACAAGTGCAAAAAGTGGTTTTTCCACACCAATACAAGTGCAAAAGTGGTTTCCTGCACCAACACAAATGCGAAAAGTGGTTTTTCAACACTAACACAAGTGCGAAAAGTGGTTTTTCAACACTAACACAAGTGCGAAAAGTGGTTTTTCAACACTAACACAAGTGCGAAAGTGGTTTCCTGCACCAACACAAGTGCGAAAAGTGGTTTTTCAACACTAACACAAGTGTGAAAAGTGGTTTTTCAACACTAACACAAGTGCGAAAAGTGGTTTTTCAACACTAACACAAGTGCGAAAAGTGTTTTTCCACACTAATACAAGTGCAAATGTGGTTTCCTGCACCAACACAAGTGCGAAAAGTGGTTTTTCAACACTAACACAAGTGCGAAAAGTGGTTTTTCAACAGTAACACAAGTGCGAAAAGTGGTTTTTCAACACTAACCCAAGTGCGAAAAGTGGTTTTTCCACACTAATACAAGTGCAAAAGTGGTTTCCTGCACCAACACAAGTGCGAAAAGTGGTTTTTCAACACTAACACAAGTGCGAAAAGTGGTTTTTCAACAATATCACAAGTGCAAAAAGTGTTTTTTCCATACTAATACAAGTGCAAAAGTGGTTTCCTGCACCAACACAAGTGCGAAAAGTGGTTTTTCAACACTAACACAAGTGCGAAAAGTGGTTTTTCAACACTAACACAAGTGCAAAAAGTGGTTTTTCAACACTAATACAAGTGAAAAAGTGGTTTCCTGCACCAACACAAGTGCGAAAAGTGGTTTTTCAACACTAACACAAGTGCGAAAAGTGGTTTTTCAACACTAACACACGTGCGAAAGTGGTTTTTCAACACTAACACAAGTGCGAAAAGTGTTTTTTCCACACTAATACAAGTGCAAAAGTGGTTTCCTGCACCAACACAAGTGCGAAAAGTGGTTTTTCAACACTAACACAAGTGCGAAAAGTGGTTTTTCAACACTAACACAAGTGCGAAAAGTGGTTTTTCAACACTATCACAAGTGCAAAAAGTGTTTTTTCCACACTAATACAAGTGCTAAAGTGGTTTCCTGCACCAACACAGGTGCGAAAAGTGGTTTTTCAACACTAACACAAGTGCGAAAAGTGGTTTTTCAACAATAACACAAGGGCGAAAAGTGGTTTTTCCACACTAATACAAGTGCAAAAGTGGTTTCCTGCACCAACACAAGTGCGAAAAGTGGTTTTTCAACACTAACACAAGTGCGAAAAGTGGTTTTTCAACACTAACACAAGTGCGAAAAGTGTTTTTTCAACACTAACACAAGTGCGAAAAGTGGTTTTTCCACACTAATACAAGTGCAAAAGTGGTTTCCTGCACCAACACAAGTGCGAAAAGTGGTTTTTCAACACTAACACAAGTGCGAAAAGTGGTTTTCAACACTATCACAAGTGCAAAAAGTGTTTTTTCCACACTAATACAAGTGCAGAAGTGGTTTCCTGCACCACCACAAGTGCGAAAAGTGGTTTTTCAACACTAACACAAGTGCGAAAAGTGGTTTTTCAACACTATCACAAGTGCAAAAAGTGTTTTTCCCACACTAATACAAGTGCAAAAGTGGTTTCCTGCACCAACACAATTGGGAAAAGTGGTTTTTCAACACTAACATAAGTGCGAAAAGTGGTTTTTCCACACTAATACAAGTGCAAAAGTGGTTTCCTGCACCAACACAAGTGCGAAAAGTGGTTTTTCAACACTAACACAAGTGTGAAAAGTGGTTTTTCAACACTAACACAAGTGCGAAAAGTGGTTTTTCAACACTAACACAAGTGCGAAAAGTGTTTTTCCACACTAATACAAGTGCAAAAGTGGTTTCCTGCACCAACACAAGTGCGAAAAGTGGTTTTTCAACACTAACACAAGTGCGAAAAGTGGTTTTTCAACAGTAATACAAGTGCGAAAAGTGGTTTTTCAACACTAACACAAGTGCGAAAAGTGGTTTTTCCACACTAATACAAGTGCAAAAGTGGTTTCCTGCACCAACACAAGTGCGAAAAGTGGTTTTTCAACACTAACACAAGTGCGAAAAGTGGTTTTTCAACACTATCACAAGTGCAAAAAGTGTTTTTTCCATACTAATACAAGTGCAAAAGTGGTTTCCTGCACCAACACAAGTGCGAAAAGTGGTTTTTCAACACTAACACAAGTGCGAAAAGTGGTTTTTCAACACTAACACAAGTGCAAAAAGTGGTTTTTCAACACTAATACAAGTGAAAAAGTGGTTTCCTGCACCAACACAAGTGCGAAAAGTGGTTTTTCAACACTAACACAAGTGCGAAAAGTGGTTTTTCAACACTAACACAAGTGCGAAAAGTGGTTTTTCAACATTAACACAAGTGCGAAAAGTGGTTTTTCCACACTAATACAAGTTCAAAAGTGTTTTTCCCACACTAATACAAGTGCAAAAGTGGTTTCTGCACCAACACAAGTGCGAAAAGTGGTTTTTCAACACTAACACAAGTGCGAAAAGTGATTTTTCAACAGTAATACAAGTGCAAAAGTGGTTTCCTGCACCAACACATGTGCGAAAAGTGGTTTTTCAACACTAACGCAAGTGTGAAAAGTGGTTTTTCCACACTAGTACAAGTGCAAAAGTGGTTTCCTGCACCAAAACAAGTGCGAAAAGTGGTTTTTCAACACTAACACAAGTGCGAAAAGTGATTTTTCAACACTAACACAAGTGCGAAAAGTGGTTTTTCAACACTAACACAAGTGCGAAAAGTGGTTTTTCAACACTATCACAAGTGCAAAAAGTGTTTTTTCCACACTAATACAAGTGCAAAAGTGGTTTCCTGCACCAACACAGGTGCGAAAAGTGGTTTTTCAACACTAACACAAGTGCAAAAAGTGGTTTTTCACCACTAACACAAGTGCGAAAAGTGGTTTTGCCACACTAATACAAGTTCAAAAGTGGTTTCCTGCACCAACACAAGTGCAAAAAGTGGTTTTTCAACACTAACACAAGTGCGAAAAGTGATTTTTCAACATTAACACAAGTGCGAAAAGTGGTTTTTCAACACTAACACAAGTGCGAAAAGTGGTTTTTCAACACTATCACAAGTGCAAAAAGTGTTTTTGCCACACTAATACAAGTGCAAAAGTGGTTTCCTGCACCAACACAAGTGCGAAAAGTGGTTTTTCAACACTAACATCTGTGCGAAAAGTGGTTTTTCCACACTAATAGAAGTGCAAAAGTGGTTTCCTGCACCAACACAAGTGCGAAAAGTGGTTTTTCAACACTAACACAAGTATGAAAAGTGGTTTTTCAACACTAACACAAGTGCGAAAAGTGGTTTTTCAACACTAACACAAGTGCGAAAAGTGTTTTTTCCACACTAATACAAGTGCAAAAGTGGTTTCCTGCACCAACACAAGTGCGAAAAGTGGTTTTGCAACACTAACACAAGTGCGAAAAGTGGTTTTTCAACACTAACACAAGTGCAAAAAGTGGTTTTTCAACACTAACACAAGTGCGAAAAGTGGTTTTTCCACACTAATACAAGTGCAAAAGTGGTTTCCTGCACCAACACAAGTGCGAGAAGTGGTTTTTCAACACTAACACAAGTGCGAAAAGTGGTTTTTCAACACTATCACAAGTGCAAAAAGTGTTTTTTCCACACTAATACAAGTGCAAAAGTGGTTTCCTGCACCAACACAAGTGCGAAAAGTGGTTTTTCAACACTAACACAAGTGCGAAAAGTGGTTTTTCAACACTAACACAAGTGCGAAAAGTGGTTTTTCAACACTAATACAAGTGAAAAAGTGGTTTCCTGTCACCAACACAAGTGCGAAAAATGGTTTTTCAACACTAACACAAGTGCGAAAAGTGGTTTTTCAACACTAACACAAGTGCGAAAAGTGGTTTCCTGCACCAACACAGGTGCGAAAAATGGTTTTTCAACACTAACACAAGTGCGAAAAGTGGTTTTTCTCCACTAACACAAGTGCAAAAAGTGGTTTTTCCACACTAATACAAGTTCAAAAGTGGTTTCCTGCACCAACACAAGTGCGAAAAGTGGTTTTTCAACACTAACACAAGTGCGAAAAGTGGTTTTTCAACACTAACACAAGTGCGAAAAGTGGTTTTTCAACACTAACACAAGTGCAAAAAGTGGTTTTACCACACTAATACAAGTGCAAAAGTGGTTTCCTGCACCAACACAAGTGCGAGAAGTGGTTTTTCAACACTAACACAAGTGCGAAAAGTGGTTTTTCAACACTATCACAAGTGCAAAAAGTGTTTTTTCCACACTAATACAAGTGCAAAAGTGGTTTCCTGCACCAACACAAGTGCGAAAAGTGGTTTTTCAACACTAACACAAGTGCGAAAAGTGATTTTTCAACACTAACACAAGTGCGAAAAGTGGTTTTTCAACACTAATACAAGTGAAAAAGTGGTTTCCTGCACCAACACAGGTGCGAAAAGTGGGTTTTCAACACTAACACAAGTGCGAAAAGTGGTTTTTCTCCACTAACACAAGTGCAAAAAGTGGTTTTTCCACACTAATACAAGTTCAAAAGTGGTTTCCTGCACCAACACAAGTGCGAAAAGTGGTTTTTCAACACTAACACAAGTGCGAAAAGTGGTTTTTCAACACTAACACAAGTGCGAAAAGTGGTTTTTCAACACTAACACAAGTGCAAAAAGTGGTTTTTCCACACTAATACAAGTGCAAAAGTGGTTTCCTGCACCAACACAAATGCGAAAAGTGGTTTTTCAACACTAACACAAGTGCGAAAAGTGGTTTTTCAACACTAACACAAGTGCGAAAAGTGATTTTTCAACACTAACACAAGTGCGAAAGGTGGTTTTTCAACACTAACACAAGTGCGAAAAGTGGTTTTTCAACACTATCACAAGTGCAAAAAGTGTTTTTTCCACACTAATACAAGTGCAAAAGTGGTTTCCTGCACCAACACAATTGGGAAAAGTGGTTTTTCAACACTAACATAAGTGCGAAAAGTGGTTTTTCCACACTAATACAAGTGCAAAAGTGGTTTCCTGCACCAACACAAGTGCGAAAAGTGGTGTTTCAACACTAACACAAGTGTGAAAAGTGGTTTTTCAACACTAACACAAGTGCGAAAAGTGGTTTTTCAACACTAACACAAGTGCGAAAAGTGTTTTTCCACACTAATACAAGTGCAAAAGTGGTTTCCTGCACCAACACAAGTGCGAAAAGTGGTTTTTCAACACTAACACAAGTGCGAAAAGTGGTTTTTCAACAGTAACACAAGTGCGAAAAGTGGTTTTTCAACACTAACACAAGTGCGAAAAGTGGTTTTTCAACACTAACACAAGTGCGAAAAGTGGTTTTTCAACACTAACACAAGTGCGAAAAGTGTTTTTTCAACACTAACACAAGTGCGAAAAGTGGTTTTTCCACACTAATACAAGTGCAAAAGTGGTTTCCTGCACCAAAACAAGTGCGAAAAGTGGTTTCCTGCACCACCACAAGTGCGAAAAGTGGTTTTTCAACACTAACACAAGTGCGAAAAGTGGTTTTTCAACACTAACACAAGTGCGAAAAGTGGTTTTTCCACACTAATACAAGTGCAAAAGTGGTTTCCTGCACCAACACAAGTGCGAAAAGTGGTTTTTCAACACTAACACAAGTGCGAAAAGTGGTTTTTCCACACTAATACAAGTGCAAAAGTGGTTTCCTGCACCAACACAAGTGCGAAAAGTGGTTTTTCAACACTAACACAAGTGCAAAAAGTGGTTTTTCAACACTATCACAAGTGCAAAAAGTGTTTTTTCCACACTAATACAAGTGCAAAAGTGGTTTCCTGCACCAACACAAGTGCGAAAAGTGGTTTTTCAACACTAACGCAAGTGCGAAAAGTGGTTTTTCAACACTAACGCAAGTGCGAAAAGTGGTTTTTCAACACTAACACAAGTGCGAAAAGTGTTTTTTCCACACTACTGCAAGTGCAAAAGTGGTTTCCTGCACCAACACAAGTGCGAAAAGTGGTTTTTCAACACTAACACAAGTGCGAAAAGTGGTTTTTCAACACTAACACAAGTGCGAAAAGTGTTGTTTCAACACTAACACAAGTGCGAAAAGTGGTTTTTCCACACTAATACAAGTGCAAAAGTGGTTTCCTGCACCAAAACAAGTGCGAAAAGTGGTTTCCTGCACCACCACAAGTGCGAAAAGTGGTTTTTCAACACTAACACAAGTGCGAAAAGTGGTTTTTCAACACTAACACAAGTGCGAAAAGTGGTTTTCAACACTAACACAAGTGCGAAAAGTGGTTTTTGAACACGAACACAAGTGCGAAAAGTGGTTTTTCAACACGAACACAAGTGCAAAAAGTGGTTTTTCAACACTAACACAAGTGCGAAAAGTGGTTTTTCCACACTAATACAAGTGCAAAAGTGGTTTCCTGCACCAACACAAGTGCGAAAAGTGGTTTTTCAACACTAACACAAGTGCGAAAAGTGGTTTTTCAACACTAACACAAGTGCGAAAAGTGGTTTTTCCACACGAATACAAGTGTAAAAGTGGTTTCCTGCACCAACACAAGTGCGAAAAGTGGTTTTTCAACACTAACACAAGTGCGAAAAGTGGTTTTTCCACACTAATACAAGTGCAAAAGTGGTTTCCTGCACCAACACAAGTGCGAAAAGTGGTTTTTCAACACTAACACAAGTGCGAAAAGTGATTTTTCAACACTAACACAAGTGCGAAAAGTGGTTTTTCAACACTAACACAAGTGCGAAACGTGATTTTTCAACACTAACACAAGTGCGAAAAGTGGTTTTTCAACACTAACACAAGTGCGAAAAGTGGTTTTTCAACACTAACACAAGTGCGAAAAGTGGTTTTTCCACACTAATACAAGTTCAAAAGTGGTTTTTCAACACTAACACAAGTGCGAAAAGTGTTTTTTCCACACTAATACAAGCGCAAAAGTGGTTTCCTGCACCAACACAAGTGCGAAAAGTGGTTTTTCAACACTAAGACAAGTGCGAAAAGTGGTTTTTCAACGCTAACACAAGTGCGAAAAGTGGTTTTTCAACACTAACACAAGTGCAAAAGGTGGTTTTTCCACACTAATACAAGTGCAAAAGTGGTTTCCTGCACCAACACAAGTGCGAAAAGTGGTTTTTCAACACTAACACAAGTGCGAAAAGTGGTTTTCAACACTATCACAAGTGCAAAAAGTGTTTTTTCCACACTAATACAAGTGCAAAAGTGGTTTCCTGCACCACCACAAGTGCGAAAAGTGGTTTTTCAACACTAACACAAGTGCGAAAAGTGGTTTTTCAACACTAACGCAAGTGCGAAAAGTGGTTTTTCAACACTAACACAACTGCGAAAAGTGGTTTTTGAACACGAACACAAGTGCGAAAAGTGGTTTTTCAACACTAAAACAAGTGCAAAAAGTGGTTTTTCAACACTAACACAAGTGCGAAAAGTGGTTGTTCCACACTAATACAAGTGCAAAAGTGGTTTCCTGCACCAACACAAGTGCGAAAAGTGGTTTTTCAACACTAACACAAGTGCGAAAAGTGGTTTTTCAACACTAACACAAGTGCGAAAAGTGGTTTTTCCACAGGAATACAAGTGTAAAAGTGGTTTCCTGCACCAACACAAGTGCGAAAAGTGGTTTTTCAACACTAACACAAGTGCGAAAAGTGGTTTTTCCACAATAATACAAGTGCAAAAGTGGTTTCCTGCACCAACACAAGTGCGAAAAGTGGTTTTTCAACACTAACACAAGTGCGAAAAGTGATTTTTCAACACTAACACAAGTGCGAAAAGTGGTTTTTCAACACTAACACAAGTGCGAAAAGTGGTTTTTCAACACTAACACAAGTGCGAAAAGTGGTTTTTCCACACTAATACAAGTTCAAAAGTGTTTTTTCCACACTAATACAAGTGCAAAAGTGGTTTCCTGCACCAACACAAGTGCGAAAAGTGGTTTTTCAACACTAACACAAGTGCGAAAAGTGATTTTTCAACAGTAATACAAGTGCAAAAGTGGTTTCCTGCACCAACACATGTGCGAAAATTGGTTTTTCAACACTAACGCAAGTGTGAAAAGTGGTTTTTCCACACTAGTACAAGTGCAAAAGTGGTTTCCTGCACCAAAACAAGTGCGAAAAGTGGTTTTTCAACACTAACACAAGTGCGAAAAGTGATTTTTCAACACTAACACAAGTGCGAAAAGTGGTTTTTCAACACTAACACAAGTGCGAAAAGTGGTTTTTCAACACTATCACAAGTGCAAAAAGTGTTTTTTCCACACTAATACAAGTGCAAAAGTGGTTTCCTGCACCAACACAGGTGCGAAAAGTGGTTTTTCAACACTAATACAAGTGCAAAAAGTGGTTTTTCACCACTAACACAAGTGCGAAAAGTGGTTTTGCCACACTAATACAAGTTCAAAAGTGGTTTCCTGCACCAACACAAGTGCGAAAAGTGGTTTTTCAACACTAACACAAGTGCGAAAAGTGATTTTTCAACATTAACACAAGTGCGAAAAGTGGTTTTTCAACACTAACACAAGTGCGAAAAGTGGTTTTTCAACACTATCACAAGTGCAAAAAGTGTTTTTGCCACACTAATACAAGTGCAAAAGTGGTTTCCTGCACCAACACAAGTGCGAAAAGTGGTTTTTCAACACTAACATCTGTGCGAAAAGTGGTTTTTCCACACTAATAGAAGTGCAAAAGTGGTTTCCTGCACCAACACAAGTGCGAAAAGTGGTTTTTCAACACTAACACAAGTGCGAAAAGTGGTTTTTCAACACTATCACAAGTGCAAAAAGTGTTTTTTCCACACTAATACAAGTGCAAAAGTGGTTTCCTGCACCAACACAAGTGCGAAAAGTGGTTTTTCAACACTAACACAAGTGCGAAAAGTGGTTTTTCAACACTAACCCAAGTGCGAAAAGTGGTTTTTCAACACTAACACAAGTGCGAAAAGTGTTTTTTCCACACTACTGCAAGTGCAAAAGTGGTTTCCTGCACCAACACAAGTGCGAAAAGTGGTTTTTCAACACTAACACAAGTGCGAAAAGTGGTTTTTCAACACTAACCCAAGTGCGAAAAGTGGTTTTTCAACACTAACACAAGTGCGAAAAGTGTTTTTTCCATACTAATACAAGTGCAAAAGTGGTTTCCTGCACCAACACAAGTGCGAAAAGTGGTTTTTCAACACTAACACAAGTGCGAAAAGTGGTTTTTCAACACTAACACAAGTGCAAAAAGTGGTTTTTCAACACTAATACAAGTGAAAAAGTGGTTTCCTGCACCAACACAAGTGCGAAAAGTGGTTTTTCAACACTAACACAAGTGCGAAAAGTGGTTTTTCAACACTAACACACGTGCGAAAAGTGGTTTTTCAACACTAACACAAGTGCGAAAAGTGTTTTTTCCACACTAATACAAGTGCAAAAGTGGTTTCCTGCACCAACACAAGTGCGAAAAGTGGTTTTTCAACACTAACACAAGTGCGAAAAGTGGTTTTTCAACACTAACACAAGTGCGAAAAGTGGTTTTTCAACACTATCACAAGTGCAAAAAGTGTTTTTTCCACACTAATACAAGTGCTAAAGTGGTTTCCTGCACCAACACAGGTGCGAAAAGTGGTTTTTCAACACTAACACAAGTGCGAAAAGTGGTTTTTCAACAATAACACAAGGGCGAAAAGTGGTTTTTCCACACTAATACAAGTGCAAAAGTGGTTTCCTGCACCAACACAAGTGCGAAAAGTGGTTTTTCAACACTAACACAAGTGCGAAAAGTGGTTTTTCAACACTAACACAAGTGCGAAAAGTGTTTTTTCAACACTAACACAAGTGCGAAAAGTGGTTTTTCCACACTAATACAAGTGCAAAAGTGGTTTCCTGCACCAACACAAGTGCGAAAAGTGGTTTTTCAACACTAACACAAGTGCGAAAAGTGGTTTTCAACACTATCATAAGTGCAAAAAGTGTTTTTTCCACACTAATACAAGTGCAAAAGTGGTTTCCTGCACCACCACAAGTGCGAAAAGTGTTTTTTCAACACTAACACAAGTGCGAAAAGTGGTTTTTCAACACTATCACAAGTGCAAAAAGTGTTTTTTCCACACTAATACAAGTGCAAAAGTGGTTTCCTGCACCAACACAATTGGGAAAAGTGGTTTTTCAACACTAACATAAGTGCGAAAAGTGGTTTTTCCACACTAATACAAGTGCAAAAGTGGTTTCCTGCACCAACACAAGTGCGAAAAGTGGTTTTTCAACACTAACACAAGTGTGAAAAGTGGTTTTTCAACACTAACACAAGTGCGAAAAGTGGTTTTTCAACACTAACACAAGTGCGAAAAGTGTTTTTCCACACTAATACAAGTGCAAAAGTGGTTTCCTGCACCAACACAAGTGCGAAAAGTGGTTTTTCAACACTAACACAAGTGCGAAAAGTGGTTTTTCAACAGTAACACAAGTGCGAAAAGTGGTTTTTCAACACTAACACAAGTGCGAAAAGTGGTTTTTCAACACTATCACAAGTGCAAAAAGTGTTTTTTCCACACTAATACAAGTGCAAAAGTGGTTTCCTGCACCAACACAGGTGCGAAAAGTGGTTTTTCAACACTAACACAAGTGCAAAAAGTGGTTTTTCACCACTAACACAAGTGCGAAAAGTGGTTTTGCCACACTAATACAAGTTCAAAAGTGGTTTCCTGCACCAACACAAGTGCAAAAAGTGGTTTTTCAACACTAACACAAGTGCGAAAAGTGATTTTTCAACATTAACACAAGTGCGAAAAGTGGTTTTTCAACACTAACACAAGTGCGAAAAGTGGTTTTTCAACACTATCACAAGTGCAAAAAGTGTTTTTGCCACACTAATACAAGTGCAAAAGTGGTTTCCTGCACCAACACAAGTGCGAAAAGTGGTTTTTCAACACTAACATCTGTGCGAAAAGTGGTTTTTCCACACTAATAGAAGTGCAAAAGTGGTTTCCTGCACCAACACAAGTGCGAAAAGTGGTTTTTCAACACTAACACAAGTATGAAAAGTGGTTTTTCAACACTAACACAAGTGCGAAAAGTGGTTTTTCAACACTAACACAAGTGCGAAAAGTGTTTTTTCCACACTAATACAAGTGCAAAAGTGGTTTCCTGCACCAACACAAGTGCGAAAAGTGGTTTTTCAACACTAACACAAGTGCGAAAAGTGGTTTTTCAACACTAACACAAGTGCAAAAAGTGGTTTTTCAACACTAACACAAGTGCGAAAAGTGGTTTTTCCACACTAATACAAGTGCAAAAGTGGTTTCCTGCACCAACACAAGTGCGAGAGTGGTTTTTCAACACTAACACAAGTGCGAAAAGTGGTTTTTCAACACTATCACAAGTGCAAAAAGTGTTTTTTCCACACTAATACAAGTGCAAAAGTGGTTTCCTGCACCAACACAAGTGCGAAAAGTGGTTTTTCAACACTAACACAAGTGCGAAAAGTGGTTTTTCAACACTAACACAAGTGCGAAAAGTGGTTTTTCAACACTAATACAAGTGAAAAAGTGGTTTCCTGTCACCAACACAAGTGCGAAAAGTGGTTTTTCAATACTAACACAAGTGCGAAAAGTGGTTTTTCAACACTAACACAAGTGCGAAAAGTGGTTTCCTGCACCAACACATGTGCGAAAAGTGGTTTTTCAACACTAACACAAGTGCGAAAAGTGGTTTTTCTCCACTAACACAAGTGCAAAAAGTGGTTTTTCCACACTAATACAAGTTCAAAAGTGGTTTCCTGCACCAACACAAGTGCGAAAAGTGGTTTTTCAACACTAACACAAGTGCGAAAAGTGGTTTTTCAACACTAACACAAGTGCGAAAAGTGGTTTTTCAACACTAACACAAGTGCAAAAAGTGGTTTTTCCACACTAATACAAGTGCAAAAGTGGTTTCCTGCACCAACACAAGTGCGAGCAGTGGTTTTTCAACACTAACACAAGTGCGAAAAGTGGTTTTTCAACACTATCACAAGTGCAAAAAGTGTTTTTTCCACACTAATACAAGTGCAAAAGTGGTTTCCTGCACCACCACAAGTGCGAAAAGTGGTTTTTCAACACTAACACAAGTGCGAAAAGTGGTTTTTCAACACTAACGCAAGTGCGAAAAGTGGTTTTTCAACACTAACACAACTGCGAAAAGTGGTTTTTGAACACGAACACAAGTGCGAAAAGTGGTTTTTCAACACTAAAACAAGTGCAAAAAGTGGTTTTTCAACACTAACACAAGTGCGAAAAGTGGTTGTTCCACACTAATACAAGTGCAAAAGTGGTTTCCTGCACCAACACAAGTGCGAAAAGTGGTTTTTCAACACTAACACAAGTGCGAAAAGTGGTTTTTCAACACTAACACAAGTGCGAAAAGTGGTTTTTCCACAGGAATACAAGTGTAAAAGTGGTTTCCTGCACCAACACAAGTGCGAAAAGTGGTTTTTCAACACTAACACAAGTGCGAAAAGTGGTTTTTCCACAATAATACAAGTGCAAAAGTGGTTTCCTGCACCAACACAAGTGCGAAAAGTGGTTTTTCAACACTAACACAAGTGCGAAAAGTGATTTTTCAACACTAACACAAGTGCGAAAAGTGGTTTTTCAACACTAACACAAGTGCGAAAAGTGGTTTTTCAACACTAACACAAGTGCGAAAAGTGGTTTTTCCACACTAATACAAGTTCAAAAGTGTTTTTTCCACACTAATACAAGTGCAAAAGTGGTTTCCTGCACCAACACAAGTGCGAAAAGTGGTTTTTCAACACTAACACAAGTGCGAAAAGTGATTTTTCAACAGTAATACAAGTGCAAAAGTGGTTTCCTGCACCAACACATGTGCGAAAATTGGTTTTTCAACACTAACGCAAGTGTGAAAAGTGGTTTTTCCACACTAGTACAAGTGCAAAAGTGGTTTCCTGCACCAAAACAAGTGCGAAAAGTGGTTTTTCAACACTAACACAAGTGCGAAAAGTGATTTTTCAACACTAACACAAGTGCGAAAAGTGGTTTTTCAACACTAACACAAGTGCGAAAAGTGGTTTTTCAACACTATCACAAGTGCAAAAAGTGTTTTTTCCACACTAATACAAGTGCAAAAGTGGTTTCCTGCACCAACACAGGTGCGAAAAGTGGTTTTTCAACACTAATACAAGTGCAAAAAGTGGTTTTTCACCACTAACACAAGTGCGAAAAGTGGTTTTGCCACACTAATACAAGTTCAAAAGTGGTTTCCTGCACCAACACAAGTGCGAAAAGTGGTTTTTCAACACTAACACAAGTGCGAAAAGTGATTTTTCAACATTAACACAAGTGCGAAAAGTGGTTTTTCAACACTAACACAAGTGCGAAAAGTGGTTATTCAACACTATCACAAGTGCAAAAAGTGTTTTTGCCACACTAATACAAGTGCAAAAGTGGTTTCCTGCACCAACACAAGTGCGAAAAGTGGTTTTTCAACACTAACATCTGTGCGAAAAGTGGTTTTTCCACACTAATAGAAGTGCAAAAGTGGTTTCCTGCACCAACACAAGTGCGAAAAGTGGTTTTTCAACACTAACACAAGTGCGAAAAGTGGTTTTTCAACACTATCACAAGTGCAAAAAGTGTTTTTTCCACACTAATACAAGTGCAAAAGTGGTTTCCTGCACCAACACAAGTGCGAAAAGTGGTTTTTCAACACTAACACAAGTGCGAAAAGTGGTTTTTCAACACTAACCCAAGTGCGAAAAGTGGTTTTTCAACACTAACACAAGTGCGAAAAGTGTTTTTTCCACACTACTGCAAGTGCAAAAGTGGTTTCCTGCACCAACACAAGTGCGAAAAGTGGTTTTTCAACACTAACACAAGTGCGAAAAGTGGTTTTTCAACACTAACCCAAGTGCGAAAAGTGGTTTTTCAACACTAACACAAGTGCGAAAAGTGTTTTTTCCATACTAATACAAGTGCAAAAGTGGTTTCCTGCACCAACACAAGTGCGAAAAGTGGTTTTTCAACACTAACACAAGTGCGAAAAGTGGTTTTTCAACACTAACACAAGTGCAAAAAGTGGTTTTTCAACACTAATACAAGTGAAAAAGTGGTTTCCTGCACCAACACAAGTGCGAAAAGTGGTTTTTCAACACTAACACAAGTGCGAAAAGTGGTTTTTCAACACTAACACACGTGCGAAAAGTGGTTTTTCAACACTAACACAAGTGCGAAAAGTGTTTTTTCCACACTAATACAAGTGCAAAAGTGGTTTCCTGCACCAACACAAGTGCGAAAAGTGGTTTTTCAACACTAACACAAGTGCGAAAAGTGGTTTTTCAACACTAACACAAGTGCGAAAAGTGGTTTTTCAACACTAACACAAGTGCAAAAAGTGGTTTTTCCACACTAATACAAGTGCAAAAGTGGTTTCCTGCACCAACACAAGTGCGAGGAGTGGTTTTTCAACACTAACACAAGTGCGAAAAGTGGTTTTTCAACACTATCACAAGTGCAAAAAGTGTTTTTTCCACACTAATACAAGTGCAAAAGTGGTTTCCTGCACCACCACAAGTGCGAAAAGTGGTTTTTCAACACTAACACAAGTGCGAAAAGTGGTTTTTCAACACTAACGCAAGTGCGAAAAGTGGTTTTTCAACACTAACACAACTGCGAAAAGTGGTTTTTGAACACGAACACAAGTGCGAAAAGTGGTTTTTCAACACTAAAACAAGTGCAAAAAGTCGTTTTTCAACACTAACACAAGTGCGAAAAGTGGTTGTTCCACACTAATACAAGTGCAAAAGTGGTTTCCTGCACCAACACAAGTGCGAAAAGTGGTTTTTCAACACTAACACAAGTGCGAAAAGTGGTTTTTCAACACTAACACAAGTGCGAAAAGTGGTTTTTCCACAGGAATACAAGTGTAAAAGTGGTTTCCTGCACCAACACAAGTGCGAAAAGTGGTTTTTCAACACTAACACAAGTGCGAAAAGTGGTTTTTCCACAATAATACAAGTGCAAAAGTGGTTTCCTGCACCAACACAAGTGCGAAAAGTGGTTTTTCAACACTAACACAAGTGCGAAAAGTGATTTTTCAACACTAACACAAGTGCGAAAAGTGGTTTTTCAACACTAACACAAGTGCGAAAAGTGGTTTTTCAACACTAACACAAGTGCGAAAAGTGGTTTTTCCACACTAATACAAGTTCAAAAGTGTTTTTTCCACACTAATACAAGTGCAAAAGTGGTTTCCTGCACCAACACAAGTGCGAAAAGTGGTTTTTCAACACTAACACAAGTGCGAAAAGTGATTTTTCAACAGTAATACAAGTGCAAAAGTGGTTTCCTGCACCAACACATGTGCGAAAATTGGTTTTTCAACACTAACGCAAGTGTGAAAAGTGGTTTTTCCACACTAGTACAAGTGCAAAAGTGGTTTCCTGCACCAAAACAAGTGCGAAAAGTGGTTTTTCAACACTAACACAAGTGCGAAAAGTGATTTTTCAACACTAACACAAGTGCGAAAAGTGGTTTTTCAACACTAACACAAGTGCGAAAAGTGGTTTTTCAACACTATCACAAGTGCAAAAAGTGTTTTTTCCACACTAATACAAGTGCAAAAGTGGTTTCCTGCACCAACACAGGTGCGAAAAGTGGTTTTTCAACACTAATACAAGTGCAAAAAGTGGTTTTTCACCACTAACACAAGTGCGAAAAGTGGTTTTGCCACACTAATACAAGTTCAAAAGTGGTTTCCTGCACCAACACAAGTGCGAAAAGTGGTTTTTCAACACTAACACAAGTGCGAAAAGTGATTTTTCAACATTAACACAAGTGCGAAAAGTGGTTTTTCAACACTAACACAAGTGCGAAAAGTGGTTTTTCAACACTATCACAAGTGCAAAAAGTGTTTTTGCCACACTAATACAAGTGCAAAAGTGGTTTCCTGCACCAACACAAGTGCGAAAAGTGGTTTTTCAACACTAACATCTGTGCGAAAAGTGGTTTTTCCACACTAATAGAAGTGCAAAAGTGGTTTCCTGCACCAACACAAGTGCGAAAAGTGGTTTTTCAACACTAACACAAGTGCGAAAAGTGGTTTTTCAACACTATCACAAGTGCAAAAAGTGTTTTTTCCACACTAATACAAGTGCAAAAGTGGTTTCCTGCACCAACACAAGTGCGAAAAGTGGTTTTTCAACACTAACACAAGTGCGAAAAGTGGTTTTTCAACACTAACCCAAGTGCGAAAAGTGGTTTTTCAACACTAACACAAGTGCGAAAAGTGTTTTTTCCACACTACTGCAAGTGCAAAAGTGGTTTCCTGCACCAACACAAGTGCGAAAAGTGGTTTTTCAACACTAACACAAGTGCGAAAAGTGGTTTTTCAACACTAACCCAAGTGCGAAAAGTGGTTTTTCAACACTAACACAAGTGCGAAAAGTGTTTTTTCCATACTAATACAAGTGAAAAAGTGGTTTCCTGCACCAACACAAGTGCGAAAAGTGGTTTTTCAACACTAACACAAGTGCGAAAAGTGGTTTTTCAACACTAACACAAGTGCAAAAAGTGGTTTTTCAACACTAATACAAGTGAAAAAGTGGTTTCCTGCACCAACACAAGTGCGAAAAGTGGTTTTTCAACACTAACACAAGTGCGAAAAGTGGTTTTTCAACACTAACACACGTGCGAAAAGTGGTTTTTCAACACTAACACAAGTGCGAAAAGTGTTTTTTCCACACTAATACAAGTGCAAAAGTGGTTTCCTGCACCAACACAAGTGCGAAAAGTGGTTTTTCAACACTAACACAAGTGCGAAAAGTGGTTTTTCAACACTAACACAAGTGCGAAAAGTGGTTTTTCAACACTATCACAAGTGCAAAAAGTGTTTTTTCCACACTAATACAAGAGCTAAAGTGGTTTCCTGCACCAACACAGGTGCGAAAAGTGGTTTTTCAACACTAACACAAGTGCGAAAAGTGGTTTTTCATCAATAACACAAGGGCGAAAAGTGGTTTTTCCACACTAATACAAGTGCAAAAGTGGTTTCCTGCACCAACACAAGTGCGAAAAGTGGTTTTTCAACACTAACACAAGTGCGAAAAGTGGTTTTTCAACACTAACACAAGTGCGAAAAGTGTTTTTTCAACACTAACACAAGTGCGAAAAGTGGTTTTTCCACACTAATACAAGTGCAAAAGTGGTTTCCTGCACCAACACAAGTGCGAAAAGTGGTTTTTCAACACTAACACAAGTGCGAAAAGTGGTTTTCAACACTATCACAAGTGCAAAAAGTGTTTTTTCCACACTAATACAAGTGCAAAAGTGGTTTCCTGCACCAACACAAGTGCGAGAGTGGTTTTTCAACACTAACACAAGTGCGAAAAGTGGTTTTTCAACACTATCACAAGTGCAAAAAGTGTTTTTTCCACACTAATACAAGTGCAAAAGTGGTTTCCTGCACCACCACAAGTGCGAAAAGTGGTTTTTCAACACTAACACAAGTGCGAAAAGTGGTTTTTCAACACTAACGCAAGTGCGAAAAGTGGTTTTTCAACACTAACACAACTGCGAAAAGTGGTTTTTGAACACGAACACAAGTGCGAAAAGTGGTTTTTCAACACTAAAACAAGTGCAAAAAGTGGTTTTTCAACACTAACACAAGTGCGAAAAGTGGTTGTTCCACACTAATACAAGTGCAAAAGTGGTTTCCTGCACCAACACAAGTGCGAAAAGTGGTTTTTCAACACTAACACAAGTGCGAAAAGTGGTTTTTCAACACTAACACAAGTGCGAAAAGTGGTTTTTCCACAGGAATACAAGTGTAAAAGTGGTTTCCTGCACCAACACAAGTGCGAAAAGTGGTTTTTCAACACTAACACAAGTGCGAAAAGTGGTTTTTCCACAATAATACAAGTGCAAAAGTGGTTTCCTGCACCAACACAAGTGCGAAAAGTGGTTTTTCAACACTAACACAAGTGCGAAAAGTGATTTTTCAACACTAACACAAGTGCGAAAAGTGGTTTTTCAACACTAACACAAGTGCGAAAAGTGGTTTTTCAACACTAACACAAGTGCGAAAAGTGGTTTTTCCACACTAATACAAGTTCAAAAGTGTTTTTTCCACACTAATACAAGTGCAAAAGTGGTTTCCTGCACCAACACAAGTGCGAAAAGTGGTTTTTCAACACTAACACAAGTGCGAAAAGTGATTTTTCAACAGTAATACAAGTGCAAAAGTGGTTTCCTGCACCAACACATGTGCGAAAATTGGTTTTTCAACACTAACGCAAGTGTGAAAAGTGGTTTTTCCACACTAGTACAAGTGCAAAAGTGGTTTCCTGCACCAAAACAAGTGCGAAAAGTGGTTTTTCAACACTAACACAAGTGCGAAAAGTGATTTTTCAACACTAACACAAGTGCGAAAAGTGGTTTTTCAACACTAACACAAGTGCGAAAAGTGGTTTTTCAACACTATCACAAGTGCAAAAAGTGTTTTTTCCACACTAATACAAGTGCAAAAGTGGTTTCCTGCACCAACACAGGTGCGAAAAGTGGTTTTTCAACACTAATACAAGTGCAAAAAGTGGTTTTTCACCACTAACACAAGTGCGAAAAGTGGTTTTGCCACACTAATACAAGTTCAAAAGTGGTTTCCTGCACCAACACAAGTGCGAAAAGTGGTTTTTCAACACTAACACAAGTGCGAAAATTGATTTTTCAACATTAACACAAGTGCGAAAAGTGGTTTTTCAACACTAACACAAGTGCGAAAAGTGGTTTTTCAACACTATCACAAGTGCAAAAAGTGTTTTTGCCACACTAATACAAGTGCAAAAGTGGTTTCCTGCACCAACACAAGTGCGAAAAGTGGTTTTTCAACACTAACATCTGTGCGAAAAGTGGTTTTTCCACACTAATAGAAGTGCAAAAGTGGTTTCCTGCACCAACACAAGTGCGAAAAGTGGTTTTTCAACACTAACACAAGTGCGAAAAGTGGTTTTTCAACACTATCACAAGTGCAAAAAGTGTTTTTTCCACACTAATACAAGTGCAAAAGTGGTTTCCTGCACCAACACAAGTGCGAAAAGTGGTTTTTCAACACTAACACAAGTGCGAAAAGTGGTTTTTCAACACTAACCCAAGTGCGAAAAGTGGTTTTTCAACACTAACACAAGTGCGAAAAGTGTTTTTTCCACACTACTGCAAGTGCAAAAGTGGTTTCCTGCACCAACACAAGTGCGAAAAGTGGTTTTTCAACACTAACACAAGTGCGAAAAGTGGTTTTTCAACACTAACCCAAGTGCGAAAAGTGGTTTTTCAACACTAACACAAGTGCGAAAAGTGTTTTTTCCATACTAATACAAGTGCAAAAGTGGTTTCCTGCACCAACACAAGTGCGAAAAGTGGTTTTTCAACACTAACACAAGTGCGAAAAGTGGTTTTTCAACACTAACACAAGTGCAAAAAGTGGTTTTTCAACACTAATACAAGTGAAAAAGTGGTTTCCTGCACCAACACAAGTGCGAAAAGTGGTTTTTCAACACTAACACAAGTGCGAAAAGTGGTTTTTCAACACTAACACACGTGCGAAAAGTGGTTTTTCAACACTAACACAAGTGCGAAAAGTGTTTTTTCCACACTAATACAAGTGCAAAAGTGGTTTCCTGCACCAACACAAGTGCGAAAAGTGGTTTTTCAACACTAACACAAGTGCGAAAAGTGGTTTTTCAACAATAACACAAGTGCGAAAAGTGGTTTTTCAACACTATCACAAGTGCAAAAAGTGTTTTTTCCACACTAATACAAGTGCTAAAGTGGTTTCCTGCACCAACACAGGTGCGAAAAGTGGTTTTTCAACACTAACACAAGTGCGAAAAGTGGTTTTTCAACAATAACACAAGGGCGAAAAGTGGTTTTTCCACACTAATACAAGTGCAAAAGTGGTTTCCTGCACCAACACAAGTGCGAAAAGTGGTTTTTCAACACTAACACAAGTGCGAAAAGTGGTTTTTCAACACTAACACAAGTGCGAAAAGTGTTTTTTCAACACTAACACAAGTGCGAAAAGTGGTTTTTCCACACTAATACAAGTGCAAAAGTGGTTTCCTGCACCAACACAAGTGCGAAAAGTGGTTTTTCAACACTAACACAAGTGCGAAAAGTGGTTTTCAACACTATCACAAGTGCAAAAAGTGTTTTTTCCACACTAATACAAGTGCAAAAGTGGTTTCCTGCACCACCACAAGTGCGAAAAGTGTTTTTTCAACACTAACACAAGTGCGAAAAGTGGTTTTTCAACACTATCACAAGTGCAAAAAGTGTTTTTTCCACACTAATACAAGTGCAAAAGTGGTTTCCTGCACCAACACAATTGGGAAAAGTGGTTTTTCAACACTAACATAAGTGCGAAAAGTGGTTTTTCCACACTAATACAAGTGCAAAAGTGGTTTCCTGCACCAACACAAGTGCGAAAAGTGGTTTTTCAACACTAACACAAGTGTGAAAAGTGGTTTTTCAACACTAACACAAGTGCGAAAAGTGGTTTTTCAACACTAACACAAGTGCGAAAAGTGTTTTTCCACACTAATACAAGTGCAAAAGTGGTTTCCTGCACCAACACAAGTGCGAAAAGTGGTTTTTCAACACTAACACAAGTGCGAAAAGTGGTTTTTCAACACTATCACAAGTGCAAAAAGTGTTTTTTCCACACTAATACAAGTGCAAAAGTGGTTTCCTGCACCACCACAAGTGCGAAAAGTGTTTTTTCAACACTAACACAAGTGCGAAAAGTGGTTTTTCAACACTATCACAAGTGCAAAAAGTGTTTTTTCCACACTAATACAAGTGCAAAAGTGGTTTCCTGCACCAACACAATTGGGAAAAGTGGTTTTTCAACACTAACATAAGTGCGAAAAGTGGTTTTTCCACACTAATACAAGTGCAAAAGTGGTTTCCTGCACCAACACAAGTGCGAAAAGTGGTTTTTCAACACTAACACAAGTGTGAAAAGTGGTTTTTCAACACTAACACAAGTGCGAAAAGTGGTTTTTCAACACTAACACAAGTGCGAAAAGTGTTTTTCCACACTAATACAAGTGCAAAAGTGGTTTCCTGCACCAACACAAGTGCGAAAAGTGGTTTTTCAACACTAACACAAGTGCGAAAAGTGGTTTTTCAACAGTAACACAAGTGCGAAAAGTGGTTTTTCAACACTAACACAAGTGCGAAAAGTGGTTTTTCAACACTATCACAAGTGCAAAAAGTGTTTTTTCCACACTAATACAAGTGCAAAAGTGGTTTCCTGCACCAACACAGGTGCGAAAAGTGGTTTTTCAACACTAACACAAGTGCAAAAAGTGGTTTTTCACCACTAACACAAGTGCGAAAAGTGGTTTTGCCACACTAATACAAGTTCAAAAGTGGTTTCCTGCACCAACACAAGTGCAAAAAGTGGTTTTTCAACACTAACACAAGTGCGAAAAGTGATTTTTCAACATTAACACAAGTGCGAAAAGTGGTTTTTCAACACTAACACAAGTGCGAAAAGTGGTTTTTCAACACTATCACAAGTGCAAAAAGTGTTTTTGCCACACTAATACAAGTGCAAAAGTGGTTTCCTGCACCAACACAAGTGCGAAAAGTGGTTTTTCAACACTAACATCTGTGCGAAAAGTGGTTTTTCCACACTAATAGAAGTGCAAAAGTGGTTTCCTGCACCAACACAAGTGCGAAAAGTGGTTTTTCAACACTAACACAAGTATGAAAAGTGGTTTTTCAACACAAACACAAGTGCGAAAAGTGGTTTTTCAACACTAACACAAGTGCGAAAAGTGTTTTTTCCACACTAATACAAGTGCAAAAGTGGTTTCCTGCACCAACACAAGTGCGAAAAGTGGTTTTTCAACACTAACACAAGTGCGAAAAGTGGTTTTTCAACACTAACACAAGTGCAAAAAGTGGTTTTTCAACACTAACACAAGTGCGAAAAGTGGTTTTTCCACACTAATACAAGTGCAAAAGTGGTTTCCTGCACCAACACAAGTGCGAGAAGTGGTTTTTCAACACTAACACAAGTGCGAAAAGTGGTTTTTCAACACTATCACAAGTGCAAAAAGTGTTTTTTCCACACTAATACAAGTGCAAAAGTGGTTTCCTGCACCAACACAAGTGCGAAAAGTGGTTTTTCAACACTAACACAAGTGCGAAAAGTGGTTTTTCAACACTAACACAAGTGCGAAAAGTGGTTTTTCAACACTAATACAAGTGAAAAAGTGGTTTCCTGTCACCAACACAAGTGCGAAAAGTGGTTTTTCAACACTAACACAAGTGCGAAAAGTGGTTTTTCAACACTAACACAAGTGCGAAAAGTGGTTTCCTGCACCAACACAGGTGCGAAAAGTGGTTTTTCAACACTAACACAAGTGCGAAAAGTGGTTTTTCTCCACTAACACAAGTGCAAAAAGTGGTTTTTCCACACTAATACAAGTTCAAAAGTGGTTTCCTGCACCAACACAAGTGCGAAAAGTGGTTTTTCAACACTAACACAAGTGCGAAAAGTGGTTTTTCAACACTAACACAAGTGCGAAAAGTGGTTTTTCAACACTAACACAAGTGCAAAAAGTGGTTTTTCCACACTAATACAAGTGCAAAAGTGGTTTCCTGCACCAACACAAGTGCGAGAAGTGGTTTTTCAACACTAACACAAGTGCGAAAAGTGGTTTTTCAACACTATCACAAGTGCAAAAAGTGTTTTTGCCACACTAATACAAGTGCAAAAGTGGTTTCCTGCACCACCACAAGTGCGAAAAGTGGTTTTTCAACACTAACACAAGTGCGAAAAGTGGTTTTTCAACACTAACGCAAGTGCGAAAAGTGGTTTTTCAACACTAACACAACTGCGAAAAGTGGTTTTTGAACACGAACACAAGTGCGAAAAGTGGTTTTTCAACACTAAAACAAGTGCAAAAAGTGGTTTTTCAACACTAACACAAGTGCGAAAAGTGGTTGTTCCACACTAATACAAGTGCAAAAGTGGTTTCCTGCACCAACACAAGTGCGAAAAGTGGTTTTTCAACACTAACACAAGTGCGAAAAGTGGTTTTTCAACACTAACACAAGTGCGAAAAGTGGTTTTTCCACAGGAATACAAGTGTAAAAGTGGTTTCCTGCACCAACACAAGTGCGAAAAGTGGTTTTTCAACACTAACACAAGTGCGAAAAGTGGTTTTTCCACAATAATACAAGTGCAAAAGTGGTTTCCTGCACCAACACAAGTGCGAAAAGTGGTTTTTCAACACTAACACAAGTGCGAAAAGTGATTTTTCAACACTAACACAAGTGCGAAAAGTGGTTTTTCAACACTAACACAAGTGCGAAAAGTGGTTTTTCAACACTAACACAAGTGCGAAAAGTGGTTTTTCCACACTAATACAAGTTCAAAAGTGTTTTTTCCACACTAATACAAGTGCAAAAGTGGTTTCCTGCACCAACACAAGTGCGAAAAGTGGTTTTTCAACACTAACACAAGTGCGAAAAGTGATTTTTCAACAGTAATACAAGTGCAAAAGTGGTTTCCTGCACCAACACATGTGCGAAAATTGGTTTTTCAACACTAACGCAAGTGTGAAAAGTGGTTTTTCCACACTAGTACAAGTGCAAAAGTGGTTTCCTGCACCAAAACAAGTGCGAAAAGTGGTTTTTCAACACTAACACAAGTGCGAAAAGTGATTTTTCAACACTAACACAAGTGCGAAAAGTGGTTTTTCAACACTAACACAAGTGCGAAAAGTGGTTTTTCAACACTATCACAAGTGCAAAAAGTGTTTTTTCCACACTAATACAAGTGCAAAAGTGGTTTCCTGCACCAACACAGGTGCGAAAAGTGGTTTTTCAACACTAATACAAGTGCAAAAAGTGGTTTTTCACCACTAACACAAGTGCGAAAAGTGGTTTTGCCACACTAATACAAGTTCAAAAGTGGTTTCCTGCACCAACACAAGTGCGAAAAGTGGTTTTTCAACACTAACACAAGTGCGAAAAGTGATTTTTCAACATTAACACAAGTGCGAAAAGTGGTTTTTCAACACTAACACAAGTGCGAAAAGTGTTTTTTCAACACTATCACAAGTGCAAAAAGTGTTTTTGCCACACTAATACAAGTGCAAAAGTGGTTTCCTGCACCAACACAAGTGCGAAAAGTGGTTTTTCAACACTAACATCTGTGCGAAAAGTGGTTTTTCCACACTAATAGAAGTGCAAAAGTGGTTTCCTGCACCAACACAAGTGTGAAAAGTGGTTTTTCAACACTAACACAAGTGCGAAAAGTGGTTTTTCAACACTATCACAAGTGCAAAAAGTGTTTTTTCCACACTAATACAAGTGCAAAAGTGGTTTCCTGCACCAACACAAGTGCGAAAAGTGGTTTTTCAACACTAACACAAGTGCGAAAAGTGGTTTTTCAACACTAACCCAAGTGCGAAAAGTGGTTTTTCAACACTAACACAAGTGCGAAAAGTGTTTTTTCCACACTACTGCAAGTGCAAAAGTGGTTTCCTGCACCAACACAAGTGCGAAAAGTGGTTTTTCAACACTAACACAAGTGCGAAAAGTGGTTTTTCAACACTAACCCAAGTGCGAAAAGTGGTTTTTCAACACTAACACAAGTGCGAAAAGTGTTTTTTCCATACTAATACAAGTGCAAAAGTGGTTTCCTGCACCAACACAAGTGCGAAAAGTGGTTTTTCAACACTAACACAAGTGCGAAAAGTGGTTTTTCAACACTAACACAAGTGCAAAAAGTGGTTTTTCAACACTAATACAAGTGAAAAAGTGGTTTCCTGCACCAACACAAGTGCGAAAAGTGGTTTTTCAACACTAACACAAGTGCGAAAAGTGGTTTTTCAACACTAACACACGTGCGAAAAGTGGTTTTTCAACACTAACACAAGTGCGAAAAGTGTTTTTTCCACACTAATACAAGTGCAAAAGTGGTTTCCTGCACCAACACAAGTGCGAAAAGTGGTTTTTCAACACTAACACAAGTGCGAAAAGTGGTTTTTCAACACTAACACAAGTGCGAAAAGTGGTTTTTCAACACTATCACAAGTGCAAAAAGTGTTTTTTCCACACTAATACAAGTGCTAAAGTGGTTTCCTGCACCAACACAGGTGCGAAAAGTGGTTTTTCAACACTAACACAAGTGCGAAAAGTGGTTTTTCAACAATAACACAAGGGCGAAAAGTGGTTTTTCCACACTAATACAAGTGCAAAAGTGGTTTCCTGCACCAACACAAGTGCGAAAAGTGGTTTTTCAACACTAACACAAGTGCGAAAAGTGGTTTTTCAACACTAACACAAGTGCGAAAAGTGTTTTTTCAACACTAACACAAGTGCGAAAAGTGGTTTTTCCACAATAATACAAGTGCAAAAGTGGTTTCCTGCACCAACACAAGTGCGAAAAGTGGTTTTTCAACACTAACACAAGTGCGAAAAGTGGTTTTCAACACTATCACAAGTGCAAAAAGTGTTTTTTCCACACTAATACAAGTGCAAAAGTGGTTTCCTGCACCACCACAAGTGCGAAAAGTGTTTTTTCAACACTAACACAAGTGCGAAAAGTGGTTTTTCAACACTATCACAAGTGCAAAAAGTGTTTTTTCCACACTAATACAAGTGCAAAAGTGGTTTCCTGCACCAACACAATTGGGAAAAGTGGTTTTTCAACACTAACATAAGTGCGAAAAGTGGTTTTTCCACACTAATACAAGTGCAAAAGTGGTTTCCTGCACCAACACAAGTGCGAAAAGTGGTTTTTCAACACTAACACAAGTGTGAAAAGTGGTTTTTCAACACTAACACAAGTGCGAAAAGTGGTTTTTCAACACTAACACAAGTGCGAAAAGTGTTTTTCCACACTAATACAAGTGCAAAAGTGGTTTCCTGCACCAACACAAGTGCGAAAAGTGGTTTTTCAACACTAATACAAGTGCGAAAAGTGGTTTTTCAACAGTAACACAAGTGCGAAAAGTGGTTTTTCAACACTAACACAAGTGCGAAAAGTGGTTTTTCAACACTATCACAAGTGCAAAAAGTGTTTTTTCCACACTAATACAAGTGCAAAAGTGGTTTCCTGCACCAACACAGGTGCGAAAAGTGGTTTTTCAACACTAACACAAGTGCAAAAAGTGGTTTTTCACCACTAACACAAGTGCGAAAAGTGGTTTTGCCACACTAATACAAGTTCAAAAGTGGTTTCCTGCACCAACACAAGTGCAAAAAGTGGTTTTTCAACACTAACACAAGTGCGAAAAGTGATTTTTCAACATTAACACAAGTGCGAAAAGTGTTTTTCCACACTAATACAAGTGCAAAAGTGGTTTCCTGCACCAACACAAGTGCGAAAAGTGGTTTTTCAACACTAATACAAGTGCGAAAAGTGATTTTTCAACAGTAACACAAGTGCGAAAAGTGGTTTTTCAACACTAACACAAGTGCGAAAAGTGGTTTTTCAACACTATCACAAGTGCAAAAAGTGTTTTTGCCACACTAATACAAGTGCAAAAGTGGTTTCCTGCACCAACACAAGTGCGAAAAGTGGTTTTTCAACACTAACATCTGTGCGAAAAGTGGTTTTTCCACACTAATAGAAGTGCAAAAGTGGTTTCCTGCACCAACACAAGTGCGAAAAGTGGTTTTTCAACACTAACACAAGTGCGAAAAGTGGTTTTTCAACACTATCACAAGTGCAAAAAGTGTTTTTTCCACACTAATACAAGTGCAAAAGTGGTTTCCTGCACCAACACAAGTGCGAAAAGTGGTTTTTCAACACTAACACAAGTGCGAAAAGTGGTTTTTCAACACTAACCCAAGTGCGAAAAGTGGTTTTTCAACACTAACACAAGTGCGAAAAGTGTTTTTTCCACACTACTGCAAGTGCAAAAGTGGTTTCCTGCACCAACACAAGTGCGAAAAGTGGTTTTTCAACACTAACACAAGTGCGAAAAGTGGTTTTTCAACACTAACCCAAGTGCGAAAAGTGGTTTTTCAACACTAACACAAGTGCGAAAAGTGTTTTTTCCATACTAATACAAGTGCAAAAGTGGTTTCCTGCACCAACACAAGTGCGAAAAGTGGTTTTTCAACACTAACACAAGTGCGAAAAGTGGTTTTTCAACACTAACACAAGTGCAAAAAGTGGTTTTTCAACACTAATACAAGTGAAAAAGTGGTTTCCTGCACCAACACAAGTGCGAAAAGTGGTTTTTCAACACTAACACAAGTGCGAAAAGTGGTTTTTCAACACTAACACACGTGCGAAAAGTGGTTTTTCAACACTAACACAAGTGCGAAAAGTGTTTTTTCCACACTAATACAAGTGCAAAAGTGGTTTCCTGCACCAACACAAGTGCGAAAAGTGGTTTTTCAACACTAACACAAGTGCGAAAAGTGGTTTTTCAACAATAACACAAGTGCGAAAAGTGGTTTTTCAACACTATCACAAGTGCAAAAAGTGTTTTTTCCACACTAATACAAGTGCTAAAGTGGTTTCCTGCACCAACACAGGTGCGAAAAGTGGTTTTTCAACACTAACACAAGTGCGAAAAGTGGTTTTTCAACAATAACACAAGGGCGAAAAGTGGTTTTTCCACACTAATACAAGTGCAAAAGTGGTTTCCTGCACCAACACAAGTGCGAAAAGTGGTTTTTCAACACTAACACAAGTGCGAAAAGTGGTTTTTCAACACTAACACAAGTGCGAAAAGTGTTTTTTCAACACTAACACAAGTGCGAAAAGTGGTTTTTCCACACTAATACAAGTGCAAAAGTGGTTTCCTGCACCAACACAAGTGCGAAAAGTGGTTTTTCAACACTAACACAAGTGCGAAAAGTGGTTTTCAACACTATCACAAGTGCAAAAAGTGTTTTTTCCACACTAATACAAGTGCAAAAGTGGTTTCCTGCACCACCACAAGTGCGAAAAGTGTTTTTTCAACACTAACACAAGTGCGAAAAGTGGTTTTTCAACACTATCACAAGTGCAAAAAGTGTTTTTTCCACACTAATACAAGTGCAAAAGTGGTTTCCTGCACCAACACAATTGGGAAAAGTGGTTTTTCAACACTAACATAAGTGCGAAAAGTGGTTTTTCCACACTAATACAAGTGCAAAAGTGGTTTCCTGCACCAACACAAGTGCGAAAAGTGGTTTTTCAACACTAACACAAGTGTGAAAAGTGGTTTTTCAACACTAACACAAGTGCGAAAAGTGGTTTTTCAACACTAACACAAGTGCGAAAAGTGTTTTTCCACACTAATACAAGTGCAAAAGTGGTTTCCTGCACCAACACAAGTGCGAAAAGTGGTTTTTCAACACTAACACAAGTGCGAAAAGTGGTTTTTCAACACTATCACAAGTGCAAAAAGTGTTTTTTCCACACTAATACAAGTGCAAAAGTGGTTTCCTGCACCACCACAAGTGCGAAAAGTGTTTTTTCAACACTAACACAAGTGCGAAAAGTGGTTTTTCAACACTATCACAAGTGCAAAAAGTGTTTTTTCCACACTAATACAAGTGCAAAAGTGGTTTCCTGCACCAACACAATTGGGAAAAGTGGTTTTTCAACACTAACATAAGTGCGAAAAGTGGTTTTTCCACACTAATACAAGTGCAAAAGTGGTTTCCTGCACCAACACAAGTGCGAAAAGTGGTTTTTCAACACTAACACAAGTGTGAAAAGTGGTTTTTCAACACTAACACAAGTGCGAAAAGTGGTTTTTCAACACTAACACAAGTGCGAAAAGTGTTTTTCCACACTAATACAAGTGCAAAAGTGGTTTCCTGCACCAACACAAGTGCGAAAAGTGGTTTTTCAACACTAACACAAGTGCGAAAAGTGGTTTTTCAACAGTAACACAAGTGCGAAAAGTGGTTTTTCAACACTAACACAAGTGCGAAAAGTGGTTTTTCAACACTATCACAAGTGCAAAAAGTGTTTTTTCCACACTAATACAAGTGCAAAAGTGGTTTCCTGCACCAACACAGGTGCGAAAAGTGGTTTTTCAACACTAACACAAGTGCAAAAAGTGGTTTTTCACCACTAACACAAGTGCGAAAAGTGGTTTTGCCACACTAATACAAGTTCAAAAGTGGTTTCCTGCACCAACACAAGTGCAAAAAGTGGTTTTTCAACACTAACACAAGTGCGAAAAGTGATTTTTCAACATTAACACAAGTGCGAAAAGTGGTTTTTCAACACTAACACAAGTGCGAAAAGTGGTTTTTCAACACTATCACAAGTGCAAAAAGTGTTTTTGCCACACTAATACAAGTGCAAAAGTGGTTTCCTGCACCAACACAAGTGCGAAAAGTGGTTTTTCAACACTAACATCTGTGCGAAAAGTGGTTTTTCCACACTAATAGAAGTGCAAAAGTGGTTTCCTGCACCAACACAAGTGCGAAAAGTGGTTTTTCAACACTAACACAAGTATGAAAAGTGGTTTTTCAACACAAACACAAGTGCGAAAAGTGGTTTTTCAACACTAACACAAGTGCGAAAAGTGTTTTTTCCACACTAATACAAGTGCAAAAGTGGTTTCCTGCACCAACACAAGTGCGAAAAGTGGTTTTTCAACACTAACACAAGTGCGAAAAGTGGTTTTTCAACACTAACACAAGTGCAAAAAGTGGTTTTTCAACACTAACACAAGTGCGAAAAGTGGTTTTTCCACACTAATACAAGTGCAAAAGTGGTTTCCTGCACCAACACAAGTGCGAGAAGTGGTTTTTCAACACTAACACAAGTGCGAAAAGTGGTTTTTCAACACTATCACAAGTGCAAAAAGTGTTTTTTCCACACTAATACAAGTGCAAAAGTGGTTTCCTGCACCAACACAAGTGCGAAAAGTGGTTTTTCAACACTAACACAAGTGCGAAAAGTGGTTTTTCAACACTAACACAAGTGCGAAAAGTGGTTTTTCAACACTAATACAAGTGAAAAAGTGGTTTCCTGTCACCAACACAAGTGCGAAAAGTGGTTTTTCAACACTAACACAAGTGCGAAAAGTGGTTTTTCAACACTAACACAAGTGCGAAAAGTGGTTTCCTGCACCAACACAGGTGCGAAAAGTGGTTTTTCAACACTAACACAAGTGCGAAAAGTGGTTTTTCTCCACTAACACAAGTGCAAAAAGTGGTTTTTCCACACTAATACAAGTTCAAAAGTGGTTTCCTGCACCAACACAAGTGCGAAAAGTGGTTTTTCAACACTAACACAAGTGCGAAAAGTGGTTTTTCAACACTAACACAAGTGCGAAAAGTGGTTTTTCAACACTAACACAAGTGCAAAAAGTGGTTTTTCCACACTAATACAAGTGCAAAAGTGGTTTCCTGCACCAACACAAGTGCGAGAAGTGGTTTTTCAACACTAACACAAGTGCGAAAAGTGGTTTTTCAACACTATCACAAGTGCAAAAAGTGTTTTTGCCACACTAATACAAGTGCAAAAGTGGTTTCCTGCACCACCACAAGTGCGAAAAGTGGTTTTTCAACACTAACACAAGTGCGAAAAGTGGTTTTTCAACACTAACGCAAGTGCGAAAAGTGGTTTTTCAACACTAACACAACTGCGAAAAGTGGTTTTTGAACACGAACACAAGTGCGAAAAGTGGTTTTTCAACACTAAAACAAGTGCAAAAAGTGGTTTTTCAACACTAACACAAGTGCGAAAAGTGGTTGTTCCACACTAATACAAGTGCAAAAGTGGTTTCCTGCACCAACACAAGTGCGAAAAGTGGTTTTTCAACACTAACACAAGTGCGAAAAGTGGTTTTTCAACACTAACACAAGTGCGAAAAGTGGTTTTTCCACAGGAATACAAGTGTAAAAGTGGTTTCCTGCACCAACACAAGTGCGAAAAGTGGTTTTTCAACACTAACACAAGTGCGAAAAGTGGTTTTTCCACAATAATACAAGTGCAAAAGTGGTTTCCTGCACCAACACAAGTGCGAAAAGTGGTTTTTCAACACTAACACAAGTGCGAAAAGTGATTTTTCAACACTAACACAAGTGCGAAAAGTGGTTTTTCAACACTAACACAAGTGCGAAAAGTGGTTTTTCAACACTAACACAAGTGCGAAAAGTGGTTTTTCCACACTAATACAAGTTCAAAAGTGTTTTTTCCACACTAATACAAGTGCAAAAGTGGTTTCCTGCACCAACACAAGTGCGAAAAGTGGTTTTTCAACACTAACACAAGTGCGAAAAGTGATTTTTCAACAGTAATACAAGTGCAAAAGTGGTTTCCTGCACCAACACATGTGCGAAAATTGGTTTTTCAACACTAACGCAAGTGTGAAAAGTGGTTTTTCCACACTAGTACAAGTGCAAAAGTGGTTTCCTGCACCAAAACAAGTGCGAAAAGTGGTTTTTCAACACTAACACAAGTGCGAAAAGTGATTTTTCAACACTAACACAAGTGCGAAAAGTGGTTTTTCAACACTAACACAAGTGCGAAAAGTGGTTTTTCAACACTATCACAAGTGCAAAAAGTGTTTTTTCCACACTAATACAAGTGCAAAAGTGGTTTCCTGCACCAACACAGGTGCGAAAAGTGGTTTTTCAACACTAATACAAGTGCAAAAAGTGGTTTTTCACCACTAACACAAGTGCGAAAAGTGGTTTTGCCACACTAATACAAGTTCAAAAGTGGTTTCCTGCACCAACACAAGTGCGAAAAGTGGTTTTTCAACACTAACACAAGTGCGAAAAGTGATTTTTCAACATTAACACAAGTGCGAAAAGTGGTTTTTCAACACTAACACAAGTGCGAAAAGTGTTTTTTCAACACTATCACAAGTGCAAAAAGTGTTTTTGCCACACTAATACAAGTGCAAAAGTGGTTTCCTGCACCAACACAAGTGCGAAAAGTGGTTTTTCAACACTAACATCTGTGCGAAAAGTGGTTTTTCCACACTAATAGAAGTGCAAAAGTGGTTTCCTGCACCAACACAAGTGTGAAAAGTGGTTTTTCAACACTAACACAAGTGCGAAAAGTGGTTTTTCAACACTATCACAAGTGCAAAAAGTGTTTTTTCCACACTAATACAAGTGCAAAAGTGGTTTCCTGCACCAACACAAGTGCGAAAAGTGGTTTTTCAACACTAACACAAGTGCGAAAAGTGGTTTTTCAACACTAACCCAAGTGCGAAAAGTGGTTTTTCAACACTAACACAAGTGCGAAAAGTGTTTTTTCCACACTACTGCAAGTGCAAAAGTGGTTTCCTGCACCAACACAAGTGCGAAAAGTGGTTTTTCAACACTAACACAAGTGCGAAAAGTGGTTTTTCAACACTAACCCAAGTGCGAAAAGTGGTTTTTCAACACTAACACAAGTGCGAAAAGTGTTTTTTCCATACTAATACAAGTGCAAAAGTGGTTTCCTGCACCAACACAAGTGCGAAAAGTGGTTTTTCAACACTAACACAAGTGCGAAAAGTGGTTTTTCAACACTAACACAAGTGCAAAAAGTGGTTTTTCAACACTAATACAAGTGAAAAAGTGGTTTCCTGCACCAACACAAGTGCGAAAAGTGGTTTTTCAACACTAACACAAGTGCGAAAAGTGGTTTTTCAACACTAACACACGTGCGAAAAGTGGTTTTTCAACACTAACACAAGTGCGAAAAGTGTTTTTTCCACACTAATACAAGTGCAAAAGTGGTTTCCTGCACCAACACAAGTGCGAAAAGTGGTTTTTCAACACTAACACAAGTGCGAAAAGTGGTTTTTCAACACTAACACAAGTGCGAAAAGTGGTTTTTCAACACTATCACAAGTGCAAAAAGTGTTTTTTCCACACTAATACAAGTGCTAAAGTGGTTTCCTGCACCAACACAGGTGCGAAAAGTGGTTTTTCAACACTAACACAAGTGCGAAAAGTGGTTTTTCAACAATAACACAAGGGCGAAAAGTGGTTTTTCCACACTAATACAAGTGCAAAAGTGGTTTCCTGCACCAACACAAGTGCGAAAAGTGGTTTTTCAACACTAACACAAGTGCGAAAAGTGGTTTTTCAACACTAACACAAGTGCGAAAAGTGTTTTTTCAACACTAACACAAGTGCGAAAAGTGGTTTTTCCACAATAATACAAGTGCAAAAGTGGTTTCCTGCACCAACACAAGTGCGAAAAGTGGTTTTTCAACACTAACACAAGTGCGAAAAGTGGTTTTCAACACTATCACAAGTGCAAAAAGTGTTTTTTCCACACTAATACAAGTGCAAAAGTGGTTTCCTGCACCACCACAAGTGCGAAAAGTGTTTTTTCAACACTAACACAAGTGCGAAAAGTGGTTTTTCAACACTATCACAAGTGCAAAAAGTGTTTTTTCCACACTAATACAAGTGCAAAAGTGGTTTCCTGCACCAACACAATTGGGAAAAGTGGTTTTTCAACACTAACATAAGTGCGAAAAGTGGTTTTTCCACACTAATACAAGTGCAAAAGTGGTTTCCTGCACCAACACAAGTGCGAAAAGTGGTTTTTCAACACTAACACAAGTGTGAAAAGTGGTTTTTCAACACTAACACAAGTGCGAAAAGTGGTTTTTCAACACTAACACAAGTGCGAAAAGTGTTTTTCCACACTAATACAAGTGCAAAAGTGGTTTCCTGCACCAACACAAGTGCGAAAAGTGGTTTTTCAACACTAATACAAGTGCGAAAAGTGGTTTTTCAACAGTAACACAAGTGCGAAAAGTGGTTTTTCAACACTAACACAAGTGCGAAAAGTGGTTTTTCAACACTATCACAAGTGCAAAAAGTGTTTTTTCCACACTAATACAAGTGCAAAAGTGGTTTCCTGCACCAACACAGGTGCGAAAAGTGGTTTTTCAACACTAACACAAGTGCAAAAAGTGGTTTTTCACCACTAACACAAGTGCGAAAAGTGGTTTTGCCACACTAATACAAGTTCAAAAGTGGTTTCCTGCACCAACACAAGTGCAAAAAGTGGTTTTTCAACACTAACACAAGTGCGAAAAGTGATTTTTCAACATTAACACAAGTGCGAAAAGTGGTTTTTCAACACTAACACAAGTGCGAAAAGTGGTTTTTCAACACTATCACAAGTGCAAAAAGTGTTTTTGCCACACTAATACAAGTGCAAAAGTGGTTTCCTGCACCAACACAAGTGCGAAAAGTGGTTTTTCAACACTAACATCTGTGCGAAAAGTGGTTTTTCCACACTAATAGAAGTGCAAAAGTGGTTTCCTGCACCAACACAAGTGCGAAAAGTGGTTTTTCAACACTAACACAAGTATGAAAAGTGGTTTTTCAACACTAACACAAGTGCGAAAAGTGGTTTTTCAACACTAACACAAGTGCGAAAAGTGTTTTTTCCACACTAATACAAGTGCAAAAGTGGTTTCCTGCACCAACACAAGTGCGAAAAGTGGTTTTTCAACACTAACACAAGTGCGAAAAGTGGTTTTTCAACACTAACACAAGTGCAAAAAGTGGTTTTTCAACACTAACACAAGTGCGAAAAGTGGTTTTTCCACACTAATACAAGTGCAAAAGTGGTTTCCTGCACCAACACAAGTGCGAGAAGTGGTTTTTCAACACTAACACAAGTGCGAAAAGTGGTTTTTCAACACTATCACAAGTGCAAAAAGTGTTTTTTCCACACTAATACAAGTGCAAAAGTGGTTTCCTGCACCAACACAAGTGCGAAAAGTGGTTTTTCAACACTAACACAAGTGCGAAAAGTGGTTTTTCAACACTAACACAAGTGCGAAAAGTGGTTTTTCAACACTAATACAAGTGAAAAAGTGGTTTCCTGTCACCAACACAAGTGCGAAAAGTGGTTTTTCAACACTAACACAAGTGCGAAAAGTGGTTTTTCAACACTAACACAAGTGCGAAAAGTGGTTTCCTGCACCAACACAGGTGTGAAAAGTGGTTTTTCAACACTAACACAAGTGCGAAAAGTGGTTTTTCTCCACTAACACAAGTGCAAAAAGTGGTTTTTCCACACTAATACAAGTGCAAAAGTGGTTTCCTGCACCAACACAAGTGCGAAAAGTGGTTTTTCAACACTAACACAAGTGCGAAAAGTGGTTTTTCAACACTAACACAAGTGCGAAAAGTGGTTTTTCAACACTAATACAAGTGAAAAAGTGGTTTCCTGTCACCAACACAAGTGCGAAAAGTGGTTTTTCAACACTAACACAAGTGCGAAAAGTGGTTTTTCAACACTAACACAAGTGCGAAAAGTGGTTTCCTGCACCAACACAGGTGCGAAAAGTGGTTTTTCAACACTAACACAAGTGCGAAAAGTGGTTTTTCTCCACTAACACAAGTGCAAAAAGTGGTTTTTCCACACTAATACAAGTTCAAAAGTGGTTTCCTGCACCAACACAAGTGCGAAAAGTGGTTTTTCAACACTAACACAAGTGCGAAAAGTGGTTTTTCAACACTAACACAAGTGCGAAAAGTGGTTTTTCAACACTAACACAAGTGCAAAAAGTGGTTTTTCCACACTAATACAAGTGCAAAAGTGGTTTCCTGCACCAACACAAGTGCGAGAGGTGGTTTTTCAACACTAACACAAGTGCGAAAAGTGGTTTTTCAACACTATCACAAGTGCAAAAAGTGTTTTTTCCACACTAATACAAGTGCAAAAGTGGTTTCCTGCACCAACACAAGTGCGAAAAGTGGTTTTTCAACACTAACACAAGTGCGAAAAGTGGTTTTTCAACACTAACACAAGTGCGAAAAGTGGTTTCCTGCACCAACACAGGTGCGAAAAGTGGTTTTTCAACACTAACACAAGTGCGAAAAGTGGTTTTTCTCCACTAACACAAGTGCGAAAAGTGGTTTTTCAACACTAACACAAGTGCGAAAAGTGGTTTTTCAACACTATCACAAGTGCAAAAAGTGTTTTTGCCACACTAATACAAGTGCAAAAGTGGTTTCCTGCACCAACACAAGTGCGAAAAGTGGTTTTTCAACACTAACATCTGTGCGAAAAGTGGTTTTTCCACACTAATAGAAGTGCAAAAGTGGTTTCCTGCACCAACACAAGTGCGAAAAGTGGTTTTTCAACACTAACACAAGTGCGAAAAGTGGTTTTTCAACACTATCACAAGTGCAAAAAGTGTTTTTTCCACACTAATACAAGTGCAAAAGTGGTTTCCTGCACCAACACAAGTGCGAAAAGTGGTTTTTCAACACTAACACAAGTGCGAAAAGTGGTTTTTCAACACTAACCCAAGTGCGAAAAGTGGTTTTTCAACACTAACACAAGTGCGAAAAGTGTTTTTTCCACACTACTGCAAGTGCAAAAGTGGTTTCCTGCACCAACACAAGTGCGAAAAGTGGTTTTTCAACACTAACACAAGTGCGAAAAGTGGTTTTTCAACACTAACCCAAGTGCGAAAAGTGGTTTTTCAACACTAACACAAGTGCGAAAAGTGTTTTTTCCATACTAATACAAGTGAAAAAGTGGTTTCCTGCACCAACACAAGTGCGAAAAGTGGTTTTTCAACACTAACACAAGTGCGAAAAGTGGTTTTTCAACACTAACACAAGTGCAAAAAGTGGTTTTTCAACACTAATACAAGTGAAAAAGTGGTTTCCTGCACCAACACAAGTGCGAAAAGTGGTTTTTCAACACTAACACAAGTGCGAAAAGTGGTTTTTCAACACTAACACACGTGCGAAAAGTGGTTTTTCAACACTAACACAAGTGCGAAAAGTGTTTTTTCCACACTAATACAAGTGCAAAAGTGGTTTCCTGCACCAACACAAGTGCGAAAAGTGGTTTTTCAACACTAACACAAGTGCGAAAAGTGGTTTTTCAACACTAACACAAGTGCGAAAAGTGGTTTTTCAACACTATCACAAGTGCAAAAAGTGTTTTTTCCACACTAATACAAGAGCTAAAGTGGTTTCCTGCACCAACACAGGTGCGAAAAGTGGTTTTTCAACACTAACACAAGTGCGAAAAGTGGTTTTTCATCAATAACACAAGGGCGAAAAGTGGTTTTTCCACACTAATACAAGTGCAAAAGTGGTTTCCTGCACCAACACAAGTGCGAAAAGTGGTTTTTCAACACTAACACAAGTGCGAAAAGTGGTTTTTCAACACTAACACAAGTGCGAAAAGTGTTTTTTCAACACTAACACAAGTGCGAAAAGTGGTTTTTCCACACTAATACAAGTGCAAAAGTGGTTTCCTGCACCAACACAAGTGCGAAAAGTGGTTTTTCAACACTAACACAAGTGCGAAAGGTGGTTTTCAACACTATCACAAGTGCAAAAAGTGTTTTTTCCACACTAATACAAGTGCAAAAGTGGTTTCCTGCACCAACACAAGTGCGAGAGTGGTTTTTCAACACTAACACAAGTGCGAAAAGTGGTTTTTCAACACTATCACAAGTGCAAAAAGTGTTTTTTCCACACTAATACAAGTGCAAAAGTGGTTTCCTGCACCACCACAAGTGCGAAAAGTGGTTTTTCAACACTAACACAAGTGCGAAAAGTGGTTTTTCAACACTAACGCAAGTGCGAAAAGTGGTTTTTCAACACTAACACAACTGCGAAAAGTGGTTTTTGAACACGAACACAAGTGCGAAAAGTGGTTTTTCAACACTAAAACAAGTGCAAAAAGTGGTTTTTCAACACTAACACAAGTGCGAAAAGTGGTTGTTCCACACTAATACAAGTGCAAAAGTGGTTTCCTGCACCAACACAAGTGCGAAAAGTGGTTTTTCAACACTAACACAAGTGCGAAAAGTGGTTTTTCAACACTAACACAAGTGCGAAAAGTGGTTTTTCCACAGGAATACAAGTGTAAAAGTGGTTTCCTGCACCAACACAAGTGCGAAAAGTGGTTTTTCAACACTAACACAAGTGCGAAAAGTGGTTTTTCCACAATAATACAAGTGCAAAAGTGGTTTCCTGCACCAACACAAGTGCGAAAAGTGGTTTTTCAACACTAACACAAGTGCGAAAAGTGATTTTTCAACACTAACACAAGTGCGAAAAGTGGTTTTTCAACACTAACACAAGTGCGAAAAGTGGTTTTTCAACACTAACACAAGTGCGAAAAGTGGTTTTTCCACACTAATACAAGTTCAAAAGTGTTTTTTCCACACTAATACAAGTGCAAAAGTGGTTTCCTGCACCAACACAAGTGCGAAAAGTGGTTTTTCAACACTAACACAAGTGCGAAAAGTGATTTTTCAACAGTAATACAAGTGCAAAAGTGGTTTCCTGCACCAACACATGTGCGAAAATTGGTTTTTCAACACTAACGCAAGTGTGAAAAGTGGTTTTTCCACACTAGTACAAGTGCAAAAGTGGTTTCCTGCACCAAAACAAGTGCGAAAAGTGGTTTTTCAACACTAACACAAGTGCGAAAAGTGATTTTTCAACACTAACACAAGTGCGAAAAGTGGTTTTTCAACACTAACACAAGTGCGAAAAGTGGTTTTTCAACACTATCACAAGTGCAAAAAGTGTTTTTTCCACACTAATACAAGTGCAAAAGTGGTTTCCTGCACCAACACAGGTGCGAAAAGTGGTTTTTCAACACTAATACAAGTGCAAAAAGTGGTTTTTCACCACTAACACAAGTGCGAAAAGTGGTTTTGCCACACTAATACAAGTTCAAAAGTGGTTTCCTGCACCAACACAAGTGCGAAAAGTGGTTTTTCAACACTAACACAAGTGCGAAAATTGATTTTTCAACATTAACACAAGTGCGAAAAGTGGTTTTTCAACACTAACACAAGTGCGAAAAGTGGTTTTTCAACACTATCACAAGTGCAAAAAGTGTTTTTGCCACACTAATACAAGTGCAAAAGTGGTTTCCTGCACCAACACAAGTGCGAAAAGTGGTTTTTCAACACTAACATCTGTGCGAAAAGTGGTTTTTCCACACTAATAGAAGTGCAAAAGTGGTTTCCTGCACCAACACAAGTGCGAAAAGTGGTTTTTCAACACTAACACAAGTGCGAAAAGTGGTTTTTCAACACTATCACAAGTGCAAAAAGTGTTTTTTCCACACTAATACAAGTGCAAAAGTGGTTTCCTGCACCAACACAAGTGCGAAAAGTGGTTTTTCAACACTAACACAAGTGCGAAAAGTGGTTTTTCAACACTAACCCAAGTGCGAAAAGTGGTTTTTCAACACTAACACAAGTGCGAAAAGTGTTTTTTCCACACTACTGCAAGTGCAAAAGTGGTTTCCTGCACCAACACAAGTGCGAAAAGTGGTTTTTCAACACTAACACAAGTGCGAAAAGTGGTTTTTCAACACTAACCCAAGTGCGAAAAGTGGTTTTTCAACACTAACACAAGTGCGAAAAGTGTTTTTTCCATACTAATACAAGTGCAAAAGTGGTTTCCTGCACCAACACAAGTGCGAAAAGTGGTTTTTCAACACTAACACAAGTGCGAAAAGTGGTTTTTCAACACTAACACAAGTGCAAAAAGTGGTTTTTCAACACTAATACAAGTGAAAAAGTGGTTTCCTGCACCAACACAAGTGCGAAAAGTGGTTTTTCAACACTAACACAAGTGCGAAAAGTGGTTTTTCAACACTAACACACGTGCGAAAAGTGGTTTTTCAACACTAACACAAGTGCGAAAAGTGTTTTTTCCACACTAATACAAGTGCAAAAGTGGTTTCCTGCACCAACACAAGTGCGAAAAGTGGTTTTTCAACACTAACACAAGTGCGAAAAGTGGTTTTTCAACAATAACACAAGTGCGAAAAGTGGTTTTTCAACACTATCACAAGTGCAAAAAGTGTTTTTTCCACACTAATACAAGTGCTAAAGTGGTTTCCTGCACCAACACAGGTGCGAAAAGTGGTTTTTCAACACTAACACAAGTGCGAAAAGTGGTTTTTCAACAATAACACAAGGGCGAAAAGTGGTTTTTCCACACTAATACAAGTGCAAAAGTGGTTTCCTGCACCAACACAAGTGCGAAAAGTGGTTTTTCAACACTAACACAAGTGCGAAAAGTGGTTTTTCAACACTAACACAAGTGCGAAAAGTGTTTTTTCAACACTAACACAAGTGCGAAAAGTGGTTTTTCCACACTAATACAAGTGCAAAAGTGGTTTCCTGCACCAACACAAGTGCGAAAAGTGGTTTTTCAACACTAACACAAGTGCGAAAAGTGGTTTTCAACACTATCACAAGTGCAAAAAGTGTTTTTTCCACACTAATACAAGTGCAAAAGTGGTTTCCTGCACCACCACAAGTGCGAAAAGTGTTTTTTCAACACTAACACAAGTGCGAAAAGTGGTTTTTCAACACTATCACAAGTGCAAAAAGTGTTTTTTCCACACTAATACAAGTGCAAAAGTGGTTTCCTGCACCAACACAATTGGGAAAAGTGGTTTTTCAACACTAACATAAGTGCGAAAAGTGGTTTTTCCACACTAATACAAGTGCAAAAGTGGTTTCCTGCACCAACACAAGTGCGAAAAGTGGTTTTTCAACACTAACACAAGTGTGAAAAGTGGTTTTTCAACACTAACACAAGTGCGAAAAGTGGTTTTTCAACACTAACACAAGTGCGAAAAGTGTTTTTCCACACTAATACAAGTGCAAAAGTGGTTTCCTGCACCAACACAAGTGCGAAAAGTGGTTTTTCAACACTAACACAAGTGCGAAAAGTGGTTTTTCAACACTATCACAAGTGCAAAAAGTGTTTTTTCCACACTAATACAAGTGCAAAAGTGGTTTCCTGCACCACCACAAGTGCGAAAAGTGTTTTTTCAACACTAACACAAGTGCGAAAAGTGGTTTTTCAACACTATCACAAGTGCAAAAAGTGTTTTTTCCACACTAATACAAGTGCAAAAGTGGTTTCCTGCACCAACACAATTGGGAAAAGTGGTTTTTCAACACTAACATAAGTGCGAAAAGTGGTTTTTCCACACTAATACAAGTGCAAAAGTGGTTTCCTGCACCAACACAAGTGCGAAAAGTGGTTTTTCAACACTAACACAAGTGTGAAAAGTGGTTTTTCAACACTAACACAAGTGCGAAAAGTGGTTTTTCAACACTAACACAAGTGCGAAAAGTGTTTTTCCACACTAATACAAGTGCAAAAGTGGTTTCCTGCACCAACACAAGTGCGAAAAGTGGTTTTTCAACACTAACACAAGTGCGAAAAGTGGTTTTTCAACAGTAACACAAGTGCGAAAAGTGGTTTTTCAACACTAACACAAGTGCGAAAAGTGGTTTTTCAACACTATCACAAGTGCAAAAAGTGTTTTTTCCACACTAATACAAGTGCAAAAGTGGTTTCCTGCACCAACACAGGTGCGAAAAGTGGTTTTTCAACACTAACACAAGTGCAAAAAGTGGTTTTTCACCACTAACACAAGTGCGAAAAGTGGTTTTGCCACACTAATACAAGTTCAAAAGTGGTTTCCTGCACCAACACAAGTGCAAAAAGTGGTTTTTCAACACTAACACAAGTGCGAAAAGTGATTTTTCAACATTAACACAAGTGCGAAAAGTGGTTTTTCAACACTAACACAAGTGCGAAAAGTGGTTTTTCAACACTATCACAAGTGCAAAAAGTGTTTTTGCCACACTAATACAAGTGCAAAAGTGGTTTCCTGCACCAACACAAGTGCGAAAAGTGGTTTTTCAACACTAACATCTGTGCGAAAAGTGGTTTTTCCACACTAATAGAAGTGCAAAAGTGGTTTCCTGCACCAACACAAGTGCGAAAAGTGGTTTTTCAACACTAACACAAGTATGAAAAGTGGTTTTTCAACACAAACACAAGTGCGAAAAGTGGTTTTTCAACACTAACACAAGTGCGAAAAGTGTTTTTTCCACACTAATACAAGTGCAAAAGTGGTTTCCTGCACCAACACAAGTGCGAAAAGTGGTTTTTCAACACTAACACAAGTGCGAAAAGTGGTTTTTCAACACTAACACAAGTGCAAAAAGTGGTTTTTCAACACTAACACAAGTGCGAAAAGTGGTTTTTCCACACTAATACAAGTGCAAAAGTGGTTTCCTGCACCAACACAAGTGCGAGAAGTGGTTTTTCAACACTAACACAAGTGCGAAAAGTGGTTTTTCAACACTATCACAAGTGCAAAAAGTGTTTTTTCCACACTAATACAAGTGCAAAAGTGGTTTCCTGCACCAACACAAGTGCGAAAAGTGGTTTTTCAACACTAACACAAGTGCGAAAAGTGGTTTTTCAACACTAACACAAGTGCGAAAAGTGGTTTTTCAACACTAATACAAGTGAAAAAGTGGTTTCCTGTCACCAACACAAGTGCGAAAAGTGGTTTTTCAACACTAACACAAGTGCGAAAAGTGGTTTTTCAACACTAACACAAGTGCGAAAAGTGGTTTCCTGCACCAACACAGGTGCGAAAAGTGGTTTTTCAACACTAACACAAGTGCGAAAAGTGGTTTTTCTCCACTAACACAAGTGCAAAAAGTGGTTTTTCCACACTAATACAAGTTCAAAAGTGGTTTCCTGCACCAACACAAGTGCGAAAAGTGGTTTTTCAACACTAACACAAGTGCGAAAAGTGGTTTTTCAACACTAACACAAGTGCGAAAAGTGGTTTTTCAACACTAACACAAGTGCAAAAAGTGGTTTTTCCACACTAATACAAGTGCAAAAGTGGTTTCCTGCACCAACACAAGTGCGAGAAGTGGTTTTTCAACACTAACACAAGTGCGAAAAGTGGTTTTTCAACACTATCACAAGTGCAAAAAGTGTTTTTGCCACACTAATACAAGTGCAAAAGTGGTTTCCTGCACCACCACAAGTGCGAAAAGTGGTTTTTCAACACTAACACAAGTGCGAAAAGTGGTTTTTCAACACTAACGCAAGTGCGAAAAGTGGTTTTTCAACACTAACACAACTGCGAAAAGTGGTTTTTGAACACGAACACAAGTGCGAAAAGTGGTTTTTCAACACTAAAACAAGTGCAAAAAGTGGTTTTTCAACACTAACACAAGTGCGAAAAGTGGTTGTTCCACACTAATACAAGTGCAAAAGTGGTTTCCTGCACCAACACAAGTGCGAAAAGTGGTTTTTCAACACTAACACAAGTGCGAAAAGTGGTTTTTCAACACTAACACAAGTGCGAAAAGTGGTTTTTCCACAGGAATACAAGTGTAAAAGTGGTTTCCTGCACCAACACAAGTGCGAAAAGTGGTTTTTCAACACTAACACAAGTGCGAAAAGTGGATTTTCCACAATAATACAAGTGCAAAAGTGGTTTCCTGCACCAACACAAGTGCGAAAAGTGGTTTTTCAACACTAACACAAGTGCGAAAAGTGATTTTTCAACACTAACACAAGTGCGAAAAGTGGTTTTTCAACACTAACACAAGTGCGAAAAGTGGTTTTTCAACACTAACACAAGTGCGAAAAGTGGTTTTTCCACACTAATACAAGTTCAAAAGTGTTTTTTCCACACTAATACAAGTGCAAAAGTGGTTTCCTGCACCAACACAAGTGCGAAAAGTGGTTTTTCAACACTAACACAAGTGCGAAAAGTGATTTTTCAACAGTAATACAAGTGCAAAAGTGGTTTCCTGCACCAACACATGTGCGAAAATTGGTTTTTCAACACTAACGCAAGTGTGAAAAGTGGTTTTTCCACACTAGTACAAGTGCAAAAGTGGTTTCCTGCACCAAAACAAGGCGAAAAGTGGTTTTTCAACACTAACACAAGTGCGAAAAGTGATTTTTCAACACTAACACAAGTGCGAAAAGTGGTTTTTCAACACTAACACAAGTGCGAAAAGTGGTTTTTCAACACTATCACAAGTGCAAAAAGTGTTTTTTCCACACTAATACAAGTGCAAAAGTGGTTTCCTGCACCAACACAGGTGCGAAAAGTGGTTTTTCAACACTAATACAAGTGCAAAAAGTGGTTTTTCACCACTAACACAAGTGCGAAAAGTGGTTTTGCCACACTAATACAAGTTCAAAAGTGGTTTCCTGCACCAACACAAGTGCGAAAAGTGGTTTTTCAACACTAACACAAGTGCGAAAAGTGATTTTTCAACATTAACACAAGTGCGAAAAGTGGTTTTTCAACACTAACACAAGTGCGAAAAGTGTTTTTTCAACACTATCACAAGTGCAAAAAGTGTTTTTGCCACACTAATACAAGTGCAAAAGTGGTTTCCTGCACCAACACAAGTGCGAAAAGTGGTTTTTCAACACTAACATCTGTGCGAAAAGTGGTTTTTCCACACTAATAGAAGTGCAAAAGTGGTTTCCTGCACCAACACAAGTGCGAAAAGTGGTTTTTCAACACTAACACAAGTGCGAAAAGTGGTTTTTCAACACTATCACAAGTGCAAAAAGTGTTTTTTCCACACTAATACAAGTGCAAAAGTGGTTTCCTGCACCAACACAAGTGCGAAAAGTGGTTTTTCAACACTAACACAAGTGCGAAAAGTGGTTTTTCAACACTAACCCAAGTGCGAAAAGTGGTTTTTCAACACTAACACAAGTGCGAAAAGTGTTTTTTCCACACTACTGCAAGTGCAAAAGTGGTTTCCTGCACCAACACAAGTGCGAAAAGTGGTTTTTCAACACTAACACAAGTGCGAAAAGTGGTTTTTCAACACTAACCCAAGTGCGAAAAGTGGTTTTTCAACACTAACACAAGTGCGAAAAGTGTTTTTTCCATACTAATACAAGTGCAAAAGTGGTTTCCTGCACCAACACAAGTGCGAAAAGTGGTTTTTCAACACTAACACAAGTGCGAAAAGTGGTTTTTCAACACTAACACAAGTGCAAAAAGTGGTTTTTCAACACTAATACAAGTGAAAAAGTGGTTTCCTGCACCAACACAAGTGCGAAAAGTGGTTTTTCAACACTAACACAAGTGCGAAAAGTGGTTTTTCAACACTAACACACGTGCGAAAAGTGGTTTTTCAACACTAACACAAGTGCGAAAAGTGTTTTTTCCACACTAATACAAGTGCAAAAGTGGTTTCCTGCACCAACACAAGTGCGAAAAGTGGTTTTTCAACACTAACACAAGTGCGAAAAGTGGTTTTTCAACACTAACACAAGTGCGAAAAGTGGTTTTTCAACACTATCACAAGTGCAAAAAGTGTTTTTTCCACACTAATACAAGTGCTAAAGTGGTTTCCTGCACCAACACAGGTGCGAAAAGTGGTTTTTCAACACTAACACAAGTGCGAAAAGTGGTTTTTCAACAATAACACAAGGGCGAAAAGTGGTTTTTCCACACTAATACAAGTGCAAAAGTGGTTTCCTGCACCAACACAAGTGCGAAAAGTGGTTTTTCAACACTAACACAAGTGCGAAAAGTGGTTTTTCAACACTAACACAAGTGCGAAAAGTGTTTTTTCAACACTAACACAAGTGCGAAAAGTGGTTTTTCCACACTAATACAAGTGCAAAAGTGGTTTCCTGCACCAACACAAGTGCGAAAAGTGGTTTTTCAACACTAACACAAGTGCGAAAAGTGGTTTTCAACACTATCACAAGTGCAAAAAGTGTTTTTTCCACACTAATACAAGTGCAAAAGTGGTTTCCTGCACCACCACAAGTGCGAAAAGTGTTTTTTCAACACTAACACAAGTGCGAAAAGTGGTTTTTCAACACTATCACAAGTGCAAAAAGTGTTTTTTCCACACTAATACAAGTGCAAAAGTGGTTTCCTGCACCAACACAATTGGGAAAAGTGGTTTTTCAACACTAACATAAGTGCGAAAAGTGGTTGTTCCACACTAATACAAGTGCAAAAGTGGTTTCCTGCACCAACACAAGTGCGAAAAGTGGTTTTTCAACACTAACACAAGTGTGAAAAGTGGTTTTTCAACACTAACACAAGTGCGAAAAGTGGTTTTTCAACACTAACACAAGTGCGAAAAGTGTTTTTCCACACTAATACAAGTGCAAAAGTGGTTTCCTGCACCAACACAAGTGCGAAAAGTGGTTTTTCAACACTAATACAAGTGCGAAAAGTGGTTTTTCAACAGTAACACAAGTGCGAAAAGTGGTTTTTCAACACTAACACAAGTGCGAAAAGTGGTTTTTCAACACTATCACAAGTGCAAAAAGTGTTTTTTCCACACTAATACAAGTGCAAAAGTGGTTTCCTGCACCAACACAGGTGCGAAAAGTGGTTTTTCAACACTAACACAAGTGCAAAAAGTGGTTTTTCACCACTAACACAAGTGCGAAAAGTGGTTTTGCCACACTAATACAAGTTCAAAAGTGGTTTCCTGCACCAACACAAGTGCAAAAAGTGGTTTTTCAACACTAACACAAGTGCGAAAAGTGATTTTTCAACATTAACACAAGTGCGAAAAGTGGTTTTTCAACACTAACACAAGTGCGAAAAGTGGTTTTTCAACACTATCACAAGTGCAAAAAGTGTTTTTGCCACACTAATACAAGTGCAAAAGTGGTTTCCTGCACCAACACAAGTGCGAAAAGTGGTTTTTCAACACTAACATCTGTGCGAAAAGTGGTTTTTCCACACTAATAGAAGTGCAAAAGTGGTTTCCTGCACCAACACAAGTGCGAAAAGTGGTTTTTCAACACTAACACAAGTATGAAAAGTGGTTTTTCAACACTAACACAAGTGCGAAAAGTGGTTTTTCAACACTAACACAAGTGCGAAAAGTGTTTTTTCCACACTAATACAAGTGCAAAAGTGGTTTCCTGCACCAACACAAGTGCGAAAAGTGGTTTTTCAACACTAACACAAGTGCGAAAAGTGGTTTTTCAACACTAACACAAGTGCAAAAAGTGGTTTTTCAACACTAACACAAGTGCGAAAAGTGGTTTTTCCACACTAATACAAGTGCAAAAGTGGTTTCCTGCACCAACACAAGTGCGAGAAGTGGTTTTTCAACACTAACACAAGTGCGAAAAGTGGTTTTTCAACACTATCACAAGTGCAAAAAGTGTTTTTTCCACACTAATACAAGTGCAAAAGTGGTTTCCTGCACCAACACAAGTGCGAAAAGTGGTTTTTCAACACTAACACAAGTGCGAAAAGTGGTTTTTCAACACTAACACAAGTGCGAAAAGTGGTTTTTCAACACTAATACAAGTGAAAAAGTGGTTTCCTGTCACCAACACAAGTGCGAAAAGTGGTTTTTCAACACTAACACAAGTGCGAAAAGTGGTTTTTCAACACTAACACAAGTGCGAAAAGTGGTTTCCTGCACCAACACAGGTGCGAAAAGTGGTTTTTCAACACTAACACAAGTGCGAAAAGTGGTTTTTCTCCACTAACACAAGTGCAAAAAGTGGTTTTTCCACACTAATACAAGTGCAAAAGTGGTTTCCTGCACCAACACAAGTGCGAAAAGTGGTTTTTCAACACTAACACAAGTGCGAAAAGTGGTTTTTCAACACTAACACAAGTGCGAAAAGTGGTTTTTCAACACTAATACAAGTGAAAAAGTGGTTTCCTGTCACCAACACAAGTGCGAAAAGTGGTTTTTCAACACTAACACAAGTGCGAAAAGTGGTTTTTCAACACTAACACAAGTGCGAAAAGTGGTTTCCTGCACCAACACAGGTGCGAAAAGTGGTTTTTCAACACTAACACAAGTGCGAAAAGTGGTTTTTCTCCACTAACACAAGTGCAAAAAGTGGTTTTTCCACACTAATACAAGTTCAAAAGTGGTTTCCTGCACCAACACAAGTGCGAAAAGTGGTTTTTCAACACTAACACAAGTGCGAAAAGTGGTTTTTCAACACTAACACAAGTGCGAAAAGTGGTTTTTCAACACTAACACAAGTGCAAAAAGTGGTTTTTCCACACTAATACAAGTGCAAAAGTGGTTTCCTGCACCAACACAAGTGCGAGTGGTGGTTTTTCAACACTAACACAAGTGCGAAAAGTGGTTTTTCAACACTATCACAAGTGCAAAAAGTGTTTTTTCCACACTAATACAAGTGCAAAAGTGGTTTCCTGCACCAACACAAGTGCGAAAAGTGGTTTTTCAACACTAACACAAGTGCGAAAAGTGGTTTTTCAACACTAACACAAGTGCGAAAAGTGGTTTCCTGCACCAACACAGGTGCGAAAAGTGGTTTTTCAACACTAACACAAGTGCGAAAAGTGGTTTTTCTCCACTAACACAAGTGCAAAAAGTGGTTTTTCCACACTAATACAAGTTCAAAAGTGGTTTCCTGCACCAACACAAGTGCGAAAAGTGGTTTTTCAACACTAACACAAGTGCGAAAAGTGGTTTTTCAACACTAACACAAGTGCGAAAAGTGGTTTTTCAACACTAACACAAGTGCAAAAAGTGGTTTTTCCACACTAATACAAGTGCAAAAGTGGTTTCCTGCACCAACACAAATGCGAAAAGTGGTTTTTCAACACTAACACAAGTGCGAAAAGTGGTTTTTCAACACTAACACAAGTGCGAAAAGTGATTTTTCAACACTAACACAAGTGCGAAAGGTGGTTTTTCAACACTAACACAAGTGCGAAAAGTGGTTTTTCAACACTATCACAAGTGCAAAAAGTGTTTTTTCCACACTAATACAAGTGCAAAAGTGGTTTCCTGCACCAACACAATTGGGAAAAGTGGTTTTTCAACACTAACATAAGTGCGAAAAGTGGTTTTTCCACACTAATACAAGTGCAAAAGTGGTTTCCTGCACCAACACAAGTGCGAAAAGTGGTTTTTCAACACTAACACAAGTGTGAAAAGTGGTTTTTCAACACCAACACAAGTGCGAAAAGTGGTTTTTCAACACTAACACAAGTGCGAAAAGTGTTTTTCCACACTAATACAAGTGCAAAAGTGGTTTCCTGCACCAACACAAGTGCGAAAAGTGGTTTTTCAACACTAACACAAGTGCGAAAAGTGGTTTTTCAACAGTAACACAAGTGCGAAAAGTGGTTTTTCAACACTAACACAAGTGCGAAAAGTGGTTTTTCCACACTAATACAAGTGCAAAAGTGGTTTCCTGCACCAACACAAGTGCGAAAAGTGGTTTTTCAACACTAACACAAGTGCGAAAAGTGGTTTTTCAACACTATCACAAGTGCAAAAAGTGTTTTTTCCATACTAATACAAGTGCAAAGGTGGTTTCCTGCACCAACACAAGTGCGAAAAGTGGTTTTTCAACACTAACACAAGTGCGAAAAGTGGTTTTTCAACACTAACACAAGTGCAAAAAGTGGTTTCTCAACACTAATACAAGTGAAAAAGTGGTTTACTGCACCAACACAAGTGCGAAAAGTGATTTTTCAACAGTAATACAAGTGCAAAAGTGGTTTCCTGCACCAACACATGTGCGAAAATTGGTTTTTCAACACTAACGCAAGTGTGAAAAGTGGTTTTTCCACACTAGTACAAGTGCAAAAGTGGTTTCCTGCACCAAAACAAGTGCGAAAAGTGGTTTTTCAACACTAACACAAGTGCGAAAAGTGATTTTTCAACACTAACACAAGTGCGAAAAGTGGTTTTTCAACACTAACACAAGTGCGAAAAGTGGTTTTTCAACACTATCACAAGTGCAAAAAGTGTTTTTTCCACACTAATACAAGTGCAAAAGTGGTTTCCTGCACCAACACAGGTGCGAAAAGTGGTTTTTCAACACTAATACAAGGGCGAAAAGTGATTTTTCAACACTAACACAAGTGCGAAAAGTGGTTTTTCAACACTAACACAAGTGCGAAAAGTGGTTTTTCAACACTATCACAAGTGCAAAAAGTGTTTTTGCCACACTAATACAAGTGCAAAAGTGGTTTCCTGCACCAACACAAGTGCGAAAAGTGGTTTTTCAACACTAACATCTGTGCGAAAAGTGGTTTTTCCACACTAATAGAAGTGCAAAAGTGGTTTCCTGCACCAACACAAGTGCGAAAAGTGGTTTTTCAACACTAACACAAGTATGAAAAGTGGTTTTTCAACACTAACACAAGTGCGAAAAGTGGTTTTTCAACACTAACACAAGTGCGAAAAGTGATTTTTCCACACTAATACAAGTGCAAAAGTGGTTTCCTGCACCAACACAAGTGCGAAAAGTGGTTTTTCAACACTAACACAAGTGCGAAAAGTGGTTTTTCAACACTAACACAAGTGCAAAAAGTGGTTTTTCAACACTAACACAAGTGCGAAAAGTGGTTTTTCCACACTAATACAAGTGCAAAAGTGGTTTCCTGCACCAACACAAGTGCGAGAAGTGGTTTTTCAACACTAACACAAGTGCGAAAAGTGGTTTTTCAACACTATCACAAGTGCAAAAAGTGTTTTTTCCACACTAATACAAGTGCAAAAGTGGTTTCCTGCACCAACACAAGTGCGAAAAGTGGTTTTTCAACACTAACACAAGTGCGAAAAGTGGTTTTTCAACACTAACACAAGTGCGAAAAGTGGTTTTTCAACACTAATACAAGTGAAAAAGTGGTTTCCTGTCACCAACACAAGTGCGAAAAGTGGTTTTTCAACACTAACACAAGTGCGAAAAGTGGTTTTTCAACACTAACACAAGTGCGAAAAGTGGTTTCCTGCACCAACACAGGTGCGAAAAGTGGTTTTTCAACACTAACACAAGTGCGAAAAGTGGTTTTTCTCCACTAACACAAGTGCAAAAAGTGGTTTTTCCACACTAATACAAGTGCAAAAGTGGTTTCCTGCACCAACACAAGTGCGAAAAGTGGTTTTTCAACACTAACACAAGTGCGAAAAGTGGTTTTTCAACACTAACACAAGTGCGAAAAGTGGTTTTTCAACACTAATACAAGTGAAAAAGTGGTTTCCTGTCACCAACACAAGTGCGAAAAGTGGTTTTTCAACACTAACACAAGTGCGAAAAGTGGTTTTTCAACACTAACACAAGTGCGAAAAGTGGTTTCCTGCACCAACACAGGTGCGAAAAGTGGTTTTTCAACACTAACACAAGTGCGAAAAGTGGTTTTTCTCCACTAACACAAGTGCAAAAAGTGGTTTTTCCACACTAATACAAGTTCAAAAGTGGTTTCCTGCACCAACACAAGTGCGAAAAGTGGTTTTTCAACACTAACACAAGTGCGAAAAGTGGTTTTTCAACACTAACACAAGTGCGAAAAGTGGTTTTTCAACACTAACACAAGTGCAAAAAGTGGTTTTTCCACACTAATACAAGTGCAAAAGTGGTTTCCTGCACCAACACAAGTGCGAGAAGTGGTTTTTCAACACTAACACAAGTGCGAAAAGTGGTTTTTCAACACTATCACAAGTGCAAAAAGTGTTTTTTCCACACTAATACAAGTGCAAAAGTGGTTTCCTGCACCAACACAAGTGCGAAAAGTGGTTTTTCAACACTACCACAAGTGCGAAAAGTGGTTTTTCAACACTAACACAAGTGCGAAAAGTGGTTTCCTGCACCAACACAGGTGCGAAAAGTGGTTTTTCAACACTAACACAAGTGCGAAAAGTGGTTTTTCTCCACTAACACAAGTGCAAAAAGTGGTTTTACCACACTAATACAAGTTCAAAAGTGGTTTCCTGCACCAACACAAGTGCGAAAAGTGGTTTTTCAACACTAACACAAGTGCGAAAAGTGGTTTTTCAACACTAACACAAGTGCGAAAAGTGGTTTTTCAACACTAACACAAGTGCAAAAAGTGGTTTTTCCACACTAATACAAGTGCAAAAGTGGTTTCCTGCACCAACACAAATGCGAAAAGTGGTTTTTCAACACTAACACAAGTGCGAAAAGTGGTTTTTCAACACTAACACAAGTGCGAAAAGTGATTTTTCAACACTAACACAAGTGCGAAAGGTGGTTTTTCAACACTAACACAAGTGCGAAAAGTGGTTTTTCAACACTATCACAAGTGCAAAAAGTGTTTTTTCCACACTAATACAAGTGCAAAAGTGGTTTCCTGCACCAACACAATTGGGAAAAGTGGTTTTTCAACACTAACATAAGTGCGAAAAGTGGTTTTTCCACACTAATACAAGTGCAAAAGTGGTTTCCTGCACCAACACAAGTGCGAAAAGTGGTTTTTCAACACTAACACAAGTGTGAAAAGTGGTTTTTCAACACCAACACAAGTGCGAAAAGTGGTTTTTCAACACTAACACAAGTGCGAAAAGTGTTTTTCCACACTAATACAAGTGCAAAAGTGGTTTCCTGCACCAACACAAGTGCGAAAAGTGGTTTTTCAACACTAACACAAGTGCGAAAAGTGGTTTTTCAACAGTAACACAAGTGCGAAAAGTGGTTTTTCAACACTAACACAAGTGCGAAAAGTGGTTTTTCCACACTAATACAAGTGCAAAAGTGGTTTCCTGCACCAACACAAGTGCGAAAAGTGGTTTTTCAACACTAACACAAGTGCGAAAAGTGGTTTTTCAACACTATCACAAGTGCAAAAAGTGTTTTTTCCATACTAATACAAGTGCAAAGGTGGTTTCCTGCACCAACACAAGTGCGAAAAGTGGTTTTTCAACACTAACACAAGTGCGAAAAGTGGTTTTTCAACACTAACACAAGTGCAAAAAGTGGTTTCTCAACACTAATACAAGTGAAAAAGTGGTTTACTGCACCAACACAAGTGCGAAAAGTGATTTTTCAACAGTAATACAAGTGCAAAAGTGGTTTCCTGCACCAACACATGTGCGAAAATTGGTTTTTCAACACTAACGCAAGTGTGAAAAGTGGTTTTTCCACACTAGTACAAGTGCAAAAGTGGTTTCCTGCACCAAAACAAGTGCGAAAAGTGGTTTTTCAACACTAACACAAGTGCGAAAAGTGATTTTTCAACACTAACACAAGTGCGAAAAGTGGTTTTTCAACACTAACACAAGTGCGAAAAGTGGTTTTTCAACACTATCACAAGTGCAAAAAGTGTTTTTTCCACACTAATACAAGTGCAAAAGTGGTTTCCTGCACCAACACAGGTGCGAAAAGTGGTTTTTCAACACTAATACAAGGGCAAAAAGTGGTTTTTCACCACTAACACAAGTGCGAAAAGTGGTTTTGCCACACTAACACAAGTGCGAAAAGTGTTTTTCCACACTAATACAAGTGCAAAAGTGGTTTCCTGCACCAAAACAAGTGCGAAAAGTGGTTTCCTGCACCACCACAATTGCGAAAAGTGGTTTTTCAACACTAACACAAGTGCGAAAAGTGGTTTTTCAACACTAACACAAGTGCGAAAAGTGGTTTTTCAACACTAACACAAGTGCGGAAAGTGGTTTTTGAACACGAACACAAGTGCGAAAAGTGGTTTTTCAACACTAACACAAGTGCAAAAAGTGGTTTTTCAACACTAACACAAGTGCGAAAAGTGGTTTTTCCACACTAATACAAGTGCAAAAGTGGTTTCCTGCACCAACACAAGTGCGAAAAGTGGTTTTTCAACACTAACACAAGTGCGAAAAGTGGTTTTTCAACACTAACACAAGTGCGAAAAGTGGTTTTTCCACACGAATACAAGTGTAAAAGTGGTTTCCTGCACCAACACAAGTGCGAAAAGTGGTTTTTCAACACTAACACAAGTGCGAAAAGTGGTTTTTCCACACTAATACAAGTGCAAAAGTGGTTTCCTGCACCAACACAAGTGCGAAAAGTGGTTTTTCAACACTAACACAAGTGCGAAAAGTGATTTTTCAACACTAACACAAGTGCGAAAAGTGGTTTTTCAACACTAACACAAGTGCGAAACGTGATTTTTCAACACTAACACAAGTGCGAAAAGTGGTTTTTCAACACTAACACAAGTGCGAAAAGTGGTTTTTCAACACTAACACAAGTGCGAAAAGTGGTTTTTCCACACTAATACAAGTTCAAAAGTGGTTTTTCAACACTAACACAAGTGCGAAAAGTGTTTTTTCCACACTAATACAAGCGCAAAAGTGGTTTCCTGCACCAACACAAGTGCGAAAAGTGGTTTTTCAACACTAAGACAAGTGCGAAAAGTGGTTTTTCAACGCTAACACAAGTGCGAAAAGTGGTTTTTCAACACTAACACAAGTGCAAAAGGTGGTTTTTCCACACTAATACAAGTGCAAAAGTGGTTTCCTGCACCAACACAAGTGCGAAAAGTGGTTTTTCAACACTAACACAAGTGCGAAAAGTGGTTTTCAACACTATCACAAGTGCAAAAAGTGTTTTTTCCACACTAATACAAGTGCAAAAGTGGTTTCCTGCACCACCACAAGTGCGAAAAGTGGTTTTTCAACACTAACACAAGTGCAAAAAGTGGTTTTTCAACACTAACGCAAGTGCGAAAAGTGGTTTTTCAACACTAACACAACTGCGAAAAGTGGTTTTTGAACACGAACACAAGTGCGAAAAGTGGTTTTTCAACACTAAAACAAGTGCAAAAAGTGGTTTTTCAACACTAACACAAGTGCGAAAAGTGGTTGTTCCACACTAATACAAGTGCAAAAGTGGTTTCCTGCACCAACACAAGTGCGAAAAGTGGTTTTTCAACACTAACACAAGTGCGAAAAGTGGTTTTTCAACACTAACACAAGTGCGAAAAGTGGTTTTTCCACAGGAATACAAGTGTAAAAGTGGTTTCCTGCACCAACACAAGTGCGAAAAGTGGTTTTTCAACACTAACACAAGTGCGAAAAAGTGGTTTTTCCACAATAATACAAGTGCAAAAGTGGTTTCCTGCACCAACACAAGTGCGAAAAGTGGTTTTTCAACACTAACACAAGTGCGAAAAGTGATTTTTCAACACTAACACAAGTGCGAAAAGTGGTTTTTCAACACTAACACAAGTGCGAAAGTGGTTTTTCAACACTAACACAAGTGCGAAAAGTGGTTTTTCCACACTAATACAAGTTCAAAAGTGTTTTTTCCACACTAATACAAGTGCAAAAGTGGTTTCCTGCACCAACACAAGTGCGAAAAGTGGTTTTTCAACACTAACACAAGTGCGAAAAGTGATTTTTCAACAGTAATACAAGTGCAAAAGTGGTTTCCTGCACCAACACATGTGCGAAAATTGGTTTTTCAACACTAACGCAAGTGTGAAAAGTGGTTTTTCCACACTAGTACAAGTGCAAAAGTGGTTTCCTGCACCAAAACAAGTGCGAAAAGTGGTTTTTCAACACTAACACAAGTGCGAAAAGTGATTTTTCAACACTAACACAAGTGCGAAAAGTGGTTTTTCAACACTAACACAAGTGCGAAAAGTGGTTTTTCAACACTATCACAAGTGCAAAAAGTGTTTTTTCCACACTAATAGAAGTGCAAAAGTGGTTTCCTGCACCAACACAGGTGCGAAAAGTGGTTTTTCAACACTAATACAAGTGCAAAAAGTGGTTTTTCACCACTAACACAAGTGCGAAAAGTGGTTTTGCCACATTAATACAAGTTCAAAAGTGGTTTCCTGCACCAACACAAGTGCGAAAAGTGGTTTTTCAACACTAACACAAGTGCGAAAAGTGATTTTTCAACATTAACACAAGTGCGAAAAGTGGTTTTTCAACACTAACACAAGTGCGAAAAGTGGTTTTTCAACACTATCACAAGTGCAAAAAGTGTTTTTGCCACACTAATACAAGTGCAAAAGTGGTTTCCTGCACCAACACAAGTGCGAAAAGTGGTTTTTTCAACACTAACATCTGTGCGAAAAGTGGTTTTTCCACACTAATAGAAGTGCAAAAGTGGTTTCCTGCACCAACACAAGTGCGAAAAGTGTTTTTCAACACTAACACAAGTGCGAAAAGTGGTTTTTCAACACTATCACAAGTGCAAAAAGTGTTTTTTCCACACTAATACAAGTGCAAAAGTGGTTTCCTGCACCAACACAAGTGCGAAAAGTGGTTTTTCAACACTAACACAAGTGCGAAAAGTGGTTTTTCAACACTAACCCAAGTGCGAAAAGTGGTTTTTCAACACTAACACAAGTGCGAAAAGTGTTTTTTCCATACTAATACAAGTGCAAAAGTGGTTTCCTGCACCAACACAAGTGCGAAAAGTGGTTTTTCAACACTAACACAAGTGCGAAAAGTGGTTTTTCAACACTAACACAAGTGCAAAAAGTGGTTTTTCAACACTAATACAAGTGAAAAAAGTGGTTTCCTGCACCAACACAAGTGCGAAAAGTGGTTTTTCAACACTAACACAAGTGCGAAAAGTGGTTTTTCAACACTAACACACGTGCGAAAAGTGGTTTTTCAACACTAACACAAGTGCGAAAAGTGTTTTTTCCACACTAATACAAGTGCAAAAGTGGTTTCCTGCACCAACACAAGTGCGAAAAGTGGTTTTTCAACACTAACACAAGTGCGAAAAGTGGTTTTTCAACACTAACACAAGTGCGAAAAGTGGTTTTTCAACACTATCACAAGTGCAAAAAGTGTTTTTTCCACACTAATACAAGTGCTAAAGTGGTTTCCTGCACCAACACAGGTGCGAAAAGTGGTTTTTCAACACTAACACAAGTGCGAAAAGTGGTTTTTCAACAATAACACAAGGGCGAAAAGTGGTTTTTCCACACTAATACAAGTGCAAAAGTGGTTTCCTGCACCAACACAAGTGCGAAAAGTGGTTTTTCAACACTAACACAAGTGCGAAAAGTGGTTTTTCAACACTAACACAAGTGCGAAAAGTGTTTTTTCAACACTAACACAAGTGCGAAAAGTGGTTTTTCCACACTAATACAAGTGCAAAAGTGGTTTCCTGCACCAACACAAGTGCGAAAAGTGGTTTTTCAACACTAACACAAGTGCGAAAAGTGGTTTTCAACACTATCACAAGTGCAAAAAGTGTTTTTTTCCACACTAATACAAGTGCAAAAGTGGTTTCCTGCACCACCACAAGTGCGAAAAGTGTTTTTTCAACACTAACACAAGTGCGAAAAGTGGTTTTTCAACACTATCACAAGTGCAAAAAGTGTTTTTTCCACACTAATACAAGTGCAAAAGTGGTTTCCTGCACCAACACAATTGGGAAAAGTGGTTTTTCAACACTAACATAAGTGCGAAAAGTGGTTTTTCCACACTAATACAAGTGCAAAAGTGGTTTCCTGCACCAACACAAGTGCGAAAAGTGGTTTTTCAACACTAACACAAGTGTGAAAAGTGGTTTTTCAACACTAACACAAGTGCGAAAAGTGGTTTTTCAACACTAACACAAGTGCGAAAAGTGTTTTTCCACACTAATACAAGTGCAAAAGTGGTTTCCTGCACCAACACAAGTGCGAAAAGTGGTTTTTCAACACTAACACAAGTGCGAAAAGTGGTTTTTCAACAGTAACACAAGTGCGAAAAGTGGTTTTTCAACACTAACACAAGTGCGAAAAGTGGTTTTTCCACACTAATACAAGTGCAAAAGTGGTTTCCTGCACCAACACAAGTGCGAAAAGTGGTTTTTCAACACTAACACAAGTGCGAAAAGTGGTTTTTCAACACTATCACAAGTGCAAAAAGTGTTTTTTCCATACTAATACAAGTGCAAAAGTGGTTTCCTGCACCAACACAAGTGCGAAAAGTGGTTTTTCAACACTAACACAAGTGCGAAAAGTGGTTTTTCAACACTAACACAAGTGCAAAAAGTGGTTTTTCAACACTAATACAAGTGAAAAAGTGGTTTCCTGCACCAACACAAGTGCGAAAAGTGGTTTTTCAACACTAACACAAGTGCGAAAAGTGGTTTTTCAACACTAACACAAGTGCGAAAAGTGGTTTTTCAACACTAACACAAGTGCGAAAAGTGGTTTTTCCACACTAATACAAGTTCAAAAGTGTTTTTTCCACACTAATACAAGTGCAAAAGTGGTTTCCTGCACCAACACAAGTGCGAAAAGTGGTTTTTCAACACTAACACAAGTGCGAAAAGTGATTTTTCAACAGTAATACAAGTGCAAAAGTGGTTTCCTGCACCAACACATGTGCGAAAAGTGGTTTTTCAACACTAACGCAAGTGTGAAAAGTGGTTTTTCCACACTAGTACAAGTGCAAAAGTGGTTTCCTGCACCAAAACAAGTGCGAAAAGTGGTTTTTCAACACTAACACAAGTGCGAAAAGTGATTTTTCAACACTAACACAAGTGCGAAAAGTGGTTTTTCAACACTAACACAAGTGCGAAAAGTGGTTTTTCAACACTATCACAAGTGCAAAAAGTGTTTTTTCCACACTAATACAAGTGCAAAAGTGGTTTCCTGCACCAACACAGGTGCGAAAAGTGGTTTTTCAACACTAACACAAGTGCGAAAAGTGGTTTTTCAACACTAACACAAGTGCGAAAAGTGGTTTTTCCACAGGAATACAAGTGTAAAAGTGGTTTCCTGCACCAACACAAGTGCGAAAAGTGGTTTTTCAACACTAACACAAGTGCGAAAAGTGGTTTTTCCACAATAATACAAGTGCAAAAGTGGTTTCCTGCACCAACACAAGTGCGAAAAGTGGTTTTTCAACACTAACACAAGTGCGAAAAGTGATTTTTCAACACTAACACAAGTGCGAAAAGTGGTTTTTCAACACTAACACAAGTGCGAAAAGTGGTTTTTCAACACTAACACAAGTGCGAAAAGTGGTTTTTCCACACTAATACAAGTTCAAAAGTGTTTTTTCCACACTAATACAAGTGCAAAAGTGGTTTCCTGCACCAACACAAGTGCGAAAAGTGGTTTTTCAACACTAACACAAGTGCGAAAAGTGATTTTTCAACAGTAATACAAGTGCAAAAGTGGTTTCCTGCACCAACACATGTGCGAAAATTGGTTTTTCAACACTAACGCAAGTGTGAAAAGTGGTTTTTCCACACTAGTACAAGTGCAAAAGTGGTTTCCTGCACCAAAACAAGTGCGAAAAGTGGTTTTTCAACACTAACACAAGTGCGAAAAGTGATTTTTCAACACTAACACAAGTGCGAAAAGTGGTTTTTCAACACTAACACAAGTGCGAAAAGTGGTTTTTCAACACTATCACAAGTGCAAAAAGTGTTTTTTCCACACTAATACAAGTGCAAAAGTGGTTTCCTGCACCAACACAGGTGCGAAAAGTGGTTTTTCAACACTAATACAAGTGCAAAAAGTGGTTTTTCACCACTAACACAAGTGCGAAAAGTGGTTTTGCCACATTAATACAAGTTCAAAAGTGGTTTCCTGCACCAACACAAGTGCGAAAAGTGGTTTTTCAACACTAACACAAGTGCGAAAAGTGATTTTTCAACATTAACACAAGTGCGAAAAGTGGTTTTTCAACACTAACACAAGTGCGAAAAGTGGTTTTTCAACACTATCACAAGTGCAAAAAGTGTTTTTGCCACACTAATACAAGTGCAAAAGTGGTTTCCTGCACCAACACAAGTGCGAAAAGTGGTTTTTCAACACTAACATCTGTGCGAAAAGTGGTTTTTCCACACTAATAGAAGTGCAAAAGTGGTTTCCTGCACCAACACAAGTGCGAAAAGTGGTTTTTCAACACTAACACAAGTGCGAAAAGTGGTTTTTCAACACTATCACAAGTGCAAAAAGTGTTTTTTCCACACTAATACAAGTGCAAAAGTGGTTTCCTGCACCAACACAAGTGCGAAAAGTGGTTTTTCAACACTAACACAAGTGCGAAAAGTGGTTTTTCAACACTAACCCAAGTGCGAAAAGTGGTTTTTCAACACTAACACAAGTGCGAAAAGTGTTTTTTCCATACTAATACAAGTGCAAAAGTGGTTTCCTGCACCAACACAAGTGCGAAAAGTGGTTTTTCAACACTAACACAAGTGCGAAAAGTGGTTTTTCAACACTAACACAAGTGCAAAAAGTGGTTTTTCAACACTAATACAAGTGAAAAAGTGGTTTCCTGCACCAACACAAGTGCGAAAAGTGGTTTTTCAACACTAACACAAGTGCGAAAAGTGGTTTTTCAACACTAACACACGTGCGAAAAGTGGTTTTTCAACACTAACACAAGTGCGAAAAGTGTTTTTTCCACACTAATACAAGTGCAAAAGTGGTTTCCTGCACCAACACAAGTGCGAAAAGTGGTTTTTCAACACTAACACAAGTGCGAAAAGTGGTTTTTCAACACTAACACAAGTGCGAAAAGTGGTTTTTCAACACTATCACAAGTGCAAAAAGTGTTTTTTCCACACTAATACAAGTGCTAAAGTGGTTTCCTGCACCAACACAGGTGCGAAAAGTGGTTTTTCAACACTAACACAAGTGCGAAAAGTGGTTTTTCAACAATAACACAAGGGCGAAAAGTGGTTTTTCCACACTAATACAAGTGCAAAAGTGGTTTCCTGCACCAACACAAGTGCGAAAAGTGGTTTTTCAACACTAACACAAGTGCGAAAAGTGGTTTTTCAACACTAACACAAGTGCGAAAAGTGTTTTTTCAACACTAACACAAGTGCGAAAAGTGGTTTTTCCACACTAATACAAGTGCAAAAGTGGTTTCCTGCACCAACACAAGTGCGAAAAGTGGTTTTTCAACACTAACACAAGTGCGAAAAGTGGTTTTCAACACTATCACAAGTGCAAAAAGTGTTTTTTCCACACTAATACAAGTGCAAAAGTGGTTTCCTGCACCACCACAAGTGCGAAAAGTGTTTTTTCAACACTAACACAAGTGCGAAAAGTGGTTTTTCAACACTATCACAAGTGCAAAAAGTGTTTTTTCCACACTAATACAAGTGCAAAAGTGGTTTCCTGCACCAACACAATTGGGAAAAGTGGTTTTTCAACACTAACATAAGTGCGAAAAGTGGTTTTTCCACACTAATACAAGTGCAAAAGTGGTTTCCTGCACCAACACAAGTGCGAAAAGTGGTTTTTCAACACTAACACAAGTGTGAAAAGTGGTTTTTCAACACTAACACAAGTGCGAAAAGTGGTTTTTCAACACTAACACAAGTGCGAAAAGTGTTTTTCCACACTAATACAAGTGCAAAAGTGGTTTCCTGCACCAACACAAGTGCGAAAAGTGGTTTTTCAACACTAACACAAGTGCGAAAAGTGGTTTTTCAACAGTAACACAAGTGCGAAAAGTGGTTTTTCAACACTAACACAAGTGCGAAAAGTGGTTTTTCCACACTAATACAAGTGCAAAAGTGGTTTCCTGCACCAACACAAGTGCGAAAAGTGGTTTTTCAACACTAACACAAGTGCGAAAAGTGGTTTTTCAACACTATCACAAGTGCAAAAAGTGTTTTTTCCATACTAATACAAGTGCAAAAGTGGTTTCCTGCACCAACACAAGTGCGAAAAGTGGTTTTTCAACACTAACACAAGTGCGAAAAGTGGTTTTTCAACACTAACACAAGTGCAAAAAGTGGTTTTTCAACACTAATACAAGTGAAAAAGTGGTTTCCTGCACCAACACAAGTGCGAAAAGTGGTTTTTCAACACTAACACAAGTGCGAAAAGTGGTTTTTCAACACTAACACAAGTGCGAAAAGTGGTTTTTCAACACTAACACAGGTGCGAAAAGTGGTTTTTCCACACTAATACAAGTTCAAAAGTGTTTTTTCCACACTAATACAAGTGCAAAAGTGGTTTCCTGCACCAACACAAGTGCGAAAAGTGGTTTTTCAACACTAACACAAGTGCGAAAAGTGATTTTTCAACAGTAATACAAGTGCAAAAGTGGTTTCCTGCACCAACACATGTGCGAAAAGTGGTTTTTCAACACTAACGCAAGTGTGAAAAGTGGTTTTTCCACACTAGTACAAGTGCAAAAGTGGTTTCCTGCACCAAAACAAGTGCGAAAAGTGGTTTTTCAACACTAACACAAGTGCGAAAAGTGATTTTTCAACACTAACACAAGTGCGAAAAGTGGTTTTTCAACACTAACACAAGTGCGAAAAGTGGTTTTTCAACACTATCACAAGTGCAAAAAGTGTTTTTTCCACACTAATACAAGTGCAAAAGTGGTTTCCTGCACCAACACAGGTGCGAAAAGTGGTTTTTCAACACTAACACAAGTGCAAAAAGTGGTTTTTCACCACTAACACAAGTGCGAAAAGTGGTTTTGCCACACTAATACAAGTTCAAAAGTGGTTTCCTGCACCAACACAAGTGCAAAAAGTGGTTTTTCAACACTAACACAAGTGCGAAAAGTGATTTTTCAACATTAACACAAGTGCGAAAAGTGGTTTTTCAACACTAACACAAGTGCGAAAAGTGGTTTTTCAACACTATCACAAGTGCAAAAAGTGTTTTTGCCACACTAATACAAGTGCAAAAGTGGTTTCCTGCACCAACACAAGTGCGAAAAGTGGTTTTTCAACACTAACATCTGTGCGAAAAGTGGTTTTTCCACACTAATAGAAGTGCAAAAGTGGTTTCCTGCACCAACACAAGTGCGAAAAGTGGTTTTTCAACACTAACACAAGTATGAAAAGTGGTTTTTCAACACTAACACAAGTGCGAAAAGTGGTTTTTCAACACTAACACAAGTGCGAAAAGTGTTTTTTCCACACTAATACAAGTGCAAAAGTGGTTTCCTGCACCAACACAAGTGCGAAAAGTGGTTTTTCAACACTAACACAAGTGCGAAAAGTGGTTTTTCAACACTAACACAAGTGCAAAAAGTGGTTTTTCAACACTAACACAAGTGCGAAAAGTGGTTTTTCCACACTAATACAAGTGCAAAAGTGGTTTCCTGCACCAACACAAGTGCGAGAAGTGGTTTTTCAACACTAACACAAGTGCGAAAAGTGGTTTTTCAACACTATCACAAGTGCAAAAAGTGTTTTTTCCACACTAATACAAGTGCAAAAGTGGTTTCCTGCACCAATACAAGTGCGAAAAGTGGTTTTTCAACACTAACACAAGTGCGAAAAGTGGTTTTTCAACACTAACACAAGTGCGAAAAGTGGTTTTTCAACACTAATACAAGTGAAAAAGTGGTTTCCTGTCACCAACACAAGTGCGAAAAGTGGTTTTTCAACACTAACACAAGTGCGAAAAGTGGTTTTTCAACACTAACACAAGTGCGAAAAGTGGTTTCCTGCACCAACACAGGTGCGAAAAGTGGTTTTTCAACACTAACACAAGTGCGAAAAGTGGTTTTTCTCCACTAACACAAGTGCAAAAAGTGTTTTTTCCACACTAATACAAGTTCAAAAGTGGTTTCCTGCACCAACACAAGTGCGAAAAGTGGTTTTTCAACACTAACACAAGTGCGAAAAGTGGTTTTTCAACACTAACACAAGTGCGAAAAGTGGTTTTTCAACACTAACACAAGTGCAAAAAGTGGTTTTTCCACACTAATACAAGTGCAAAAGTGGTTTCCTGCACCAACACAAGTGCGAGAGGTGGTTTTTCAAAACTAACACAAGTGCGAAAAGTGGTTTTTCAACACTATCACAAGTGCAAAAAGTGTTTTTTCCACACTAATACAAGTGCAAAAGTGGTTTCCTGCACCAACACAAGTGCGAAAAGTGGTTTTTCAACACTAACACAAGTGCGAAAAGTGGTTTTTCAACACTAACACAAGTGCGAAAAGTGGTTTCCTGCACCAACACAGGTGCGAAAAGTGGTTTTTCAACACTAACACAAGTGCGAAAAGTGGTTTTTCTCCACTAACACAAGTGCAAAAAGTGGTTTTTCCACACTAATACAAGTTCAAAAGTGGTTTCCTGCACCAACACAAGTGCAAAAAGTGGTTTTTCAACACTAACACAAGTGCGAAAAGTGGTTTTTCAACACTAACACAAGTGCGAAAAGTGGTTTTTCAACACTAACACAAGTGCAAAAAGTGGTTTTTCCACACTAATACAAGTGCAAAAGTGGTTTCCTGCACCAACACAAATGCGAAAAGTGGTTTTTCAACACTAACACAAGTGCGAAAAGTGGTTTTTCAACACTAACACAAGTGCGAAAAGTGATTTTTCAACACTAACACAAGTGCGAAAGGTGGTTTTTCAACACTAACACAAGTGCGAAAAGTGGTTTTTCAACACTATCACAAGTGCAAAAAGTGTTTTTTCCACACTAATACAAGTGCAAAAGTGGTTTCCTGCACCAACACAATTGGGAAAAGTGGTTTTTCAACACTAACATAAGTGCGAAAAGTGGTTTTTCCACACTAATACAAGTGCAAAAGTGGTTTCCTGCACCAACACAAGTGCGAAAAGTGGTTTTTCAACACTAACACAAGTGTGAAAAGTGGTTTTTCAACACTAACACAAGTGCGAAAAGTGGTTTTTCAACACTAACACAAGTGCGAAAAGTGTTTTTCCACACTAATACAAGTGCAAAAGTGGTTTCCTGCACCAACACAAGTGCGAAAAGTGGTTTTTCAACACTAACACAAGTGCGAAAAGTGGTTTTTCAACAGTAACACAAGTGCGAAAAGTGGTTTTTCAACACTAACACAAGTGCGAAAAGTGGTTTTTCCACACTAATACAAGTGCAAAAGTGGTTTCCTGCACCAACAAAAGTGCGAAAAGTGGTTTTTCAACACTAACACAAGTGCGAAAAGTGGTTTTTCAACACTATCACAAGTGCAAAAAGTGTTTTTTCCATACTAATACAAGTGCAAAGGTGGTTTCCTGCACCAACACAAGTGCGAAAAGTGGTTTTTCAACACTAACACAAGTGCGAAAAGTGGTTTTTCAACACTAACACAAGTGCAAAAAGTGGTTTTTCAACACTAATACAAGTGAAAAAGTGGTTTACTGCACCAACACAAGTGCGAAAAGTGATTTTTCAACAGTAATACAAGTGCAAAAGTGGTTTCCTGCACCAACACATGTGCGAAAATTGGTTTTTCAACACTAACGCAAGTGTGAAAAGTGGTTTTTCCACACTAGTACAAGTGCAAAAGTGGTTTCCTGCACCAAAACAAGTGCGAAAAGTGGTTTTTCAACACTAACACAAGTGCGAAAAGTGATTTTTCAACACTAACACAAGTGCGAAAAGTGGTTTTTCAACACTAACACAAGTGCGAAAAGTGGTTTTTCAACACTATCACAAGTGCAAAAAGTGTTTTTTCCACACTAATACAAGTGCAAAAGTGGTTTCCTGCACCAACACAGGTGCGAAAAGTGGTTTTTCAACACTAATACAAGTGCAAAAAGTGGTTTTTCACCACTAACACAAGTGCGAAAAGTGGTTTTGCCACACTAATACAAGTTCAAAAGTGGTTTCCTGCACCAACACAAGTGCGAAAAGTGGTTTTTCAACACTAACACAAGTGCGAAAAGTGATTTTTCAACATTAACACAAGTGCGAAAAGTGGTTTTTCAACACTAACACAAGTGCGAAAAGTGGTTTTTCAACACTATCACAAGTGCAAAAAGTGTTTTTGCCACACTAATACAAGTGCAAAAGTGGTTTCCTGCACCAACACAAGTGCGAAAAGTGGTTTTTCAACACTAACATCTGTGCGAAAAGTGGTTTTTCCACACTAATAGAAGTGCAAAAGTGGTTTCCTGCACCAACACAAGTGCGAAAAGTGGTTTTTCAACACTAACACAAGTGCGAAAAGTGGTTTTTCAACACTATCACAAGTGCAAAAAGTGTTTTTTCCACACTAATACAAGTGCAAAAGTGGTTTCCTGCACCAACACAAGTGCGAAAAGTGGTTTTTCAACACTAACACAAGTGCGAAAAGTGGTTTTTCAACACTAACCCAAGTGCGAAAAGTGGTTTTTCAACACTAACACAAGTGCGAAAAGTGTTTTTTCCACACTACTGCAAGTGCAAAAGTGGTTTCCTGCACCAACACAAGTGCGAAAAGTGGTTTTTCAACACTAACACAAGTGCGAAAAGTGGTTTTTCAACACTAACCCAAGTGCGAAAAGTGGTTTTTCAACACTAACACAAGTGCGAAAAGTGTTTTTTCCATACTAATACAAGTGCAAAACTGGTTTCCTGCACCAACACAAGTGCGAAAAGTGGTTTTTCAACACTAACACAAGTGCGAAAAGTGGTTTTTCAACACTAACACAAGTGCAAAAAGTGGTTTTTCAACACTAATACAAGTGAAAAAGTGGTTTCCTGCACCAACACAAGTGCGAAAAGTGGTTTTTCAACACTAACACAAGTGCGAAAAGTGGTTTTTCAACACTAACACACGTGCGAAAAGTGGTTTTTCAACACTAACACAAGTGCGAAAAGTGTTTTTTCCACACTAATACAAGTGCAAAAGTGGTTTCCTGCACCAACACAAGTGCGAAAAGTGGTTTTTCAACACTAACACAAGTGCGAAAAGTGGTTTTTCAACACTAACACAAGTGCGAAAAGTGGTTTTTCAACACTATCACAAGTGCAAAAAGTGTTTTTTCCACACTAATACAAGTGCTAAAGTGGTTTCCTGCACCAACACAGGTGCGAAAAGTGGTTTTTCAACACTAACACAAGTGCGAAAAGTGGTTTTTCAACAATAACACAAGGGCGAAAAGTGGTTTTTCCACACTAATACAAGTGCAAAAGTGGTTTCCTGCACCAACACAAGTGCGAAAAGTGGTTTTTCAACACTAACACAAGTGCGAAAAGTGGTTTTTCAACACTAACACAAGTGCGAAAAGTGTTTTTTCAACACTAACACAAGTGCGAAAAGTGGTTTTTCCACACTAATACAAGTGCAAAAGTGGTTTCCTGCACCAACACAAGTGCGAAAAGTGGTTTTTCAACACTAACACAAGTGCGAAAAGTGGTTTTCAACACTATCACAAGTGCAAAAAGTGTTTTTTCCACACTAATACAAGTGCAAAAGTGGTTTCCTGCACCACCACAAGTGCGAAAAGTGGTTTTTCAACACTAACACAAGTGCGAAAAGTGGTTTTTCAACACTATCACAAGTGCAAAAAGTGTTTTTTCCACACTAATACAAGTGCAAAAGTGGTTTCCTGCACCAACACAATTGGGAAAAGTGGTTTTTCAACACTAACATAAGTGCGAAAAGTGGTTTTTCCACACTAATACAAGTGCAAAAGTGGTTTCCTGCACCAACACAAGTGCGAAAAGTGGTTTTTCAACACTAACACAAGTGTGAAAAGTGGTTTTTCAACACTAACACAAGTGCGAAAAGTGGTTTTTCAACACTAACACAAGTGCGAAAAGTGTTTTTCCACACTAATACAAGTGCAAAAGTGGTTTCCTGCACCAACACAAGTGCGAAAAGTGGTTTTTCAACACTAACACAAGTGCGAAAAGTGGTTTTTCAACAGTAACACAAGTGCGAAAAGTGGTTTTTCAACACTAACACAAGTGCGAAAAGTGGTTTTTCCACACTAATACAAGTGCAAAAGTGGTTTCCTGCACCAACACAAGTGCGAAAAGTGGTTTTTCAACACTAACACAAGTGCGAAAAGTGGTTTTTCAACACTATCACAAGTGCAAAAAGTGTTTTTTCCATACTAATACAAGTGCAAAAGTGGTTTCCTGCACCAACACAAGTGCGAAAAGTGGTTTTTCAACACTAACACAAGTGCGAAAAGTGGTTTTTCAACACTAACACAAGTGCAAAAAGTGGTTTTTCAACACTAATACAAGTGAAAAAGTGGTTTCCTGCACCAACACAAGTGCGAAAAGTGGTTTTTCAACACTAACACAAGTGCGAAAAGTGGTTTTTCAACACTAACACAAGTGCGAAAAGTGGTTTGTCAACACTAACACAAGTGCGAAAAGTGGTTTTTCCACACTAATACAAGTTCAAAAGTGTTTTTTCCACACTAATACAAGTGCAAAAGTGGTTTCCTGCACCAACACAAGTGCGAAAAGTGGTTTTTCAACACTAACACAAGTGCGAAAAGTGATTTTTCAACAGTAATACAAGTGCAAAAGTGGTTTCCTGCACCAACACATGTGCGAAAAGTGGTTTTTCAACACTAACGCAAGTGTGAAAAGTGGTTTTTCCACACTAGTACAAGTGCAAAAGTGGTTTCCTGCACCAAAACAAGTGCGAAAAGTGGTTTTTCAACACTAACACAAGTGCGAAAAGTGATTTTTCAACACTAACACAAGTGCGAAAAGTGGTTTTTCAACACTAACACAAGTGCGAAAAGTGGTTTTTCAACACTATCACAAGTGCAAAAAGTGTTTTTTCCACACTAATACAAGTGCAAAAGTGGTTTCCTGCACCAACACAGGTGCGAAAAGTGGTTTTTCAACACTAACACAAGTGCAAAAAGTGGTTTTTCACCACTAACACAAGTGCGAAAAGTGGTTTTGCCACACTAATACAAGTTCAAAAGTGGTTTCCTGCACCAACACAAGTGCAAAAAGTGGTTTTTCAACACTAACACAAGTGCGAAAAGTGATTTTTCAACATTAACACAAGTGCGAAAAGTGGTTTTTCAACACTAACACAAGTGCGAAAAGTGGTTTTTCAACACTATCACAAGTGCAAAAAGTGTTTTTGCCACACTAATACAAGTGCAAAAGTGGTTTCCTGCACCAACACAAGTGCGAAAAGTGGTTTTTCAACACTAACATCTGTGCGAAAAGTGGTTTTTCCACACTAATAGAAGTGCAAAAGTGGTTTCCTGCACCAACACAAGTGCGAAAAGTGGTTTTTCAACACTAACACAAGTATGAAAAGTGGTTTTTCAACACTAACACAAGTGCGAAAAGTGGTTTTTCAACACTAACACAAGTGCGAAAAGTGTTTTTTCCACACTAATACAAGTGCAAAAGTGGTTTCCTGCACCAACACAAGTGCGAAAAGTGGTTTTTCAACACTAACACAAGTGCGAAAAGTGGTTTTTCAACACTAACACAAGTGCAAAAAGTGGTTTTTCAACACTAACACAAGTGCGAAAAGTGGTTTTTCCACACTAATACAAGTGCAAAAGTGGTTTCCTGCACCAACACAAGTGCGAGAAGTGGTTTTTCAACACTAACACAAGTGCGAAAAGTGGTTTTTCAACACTATCACAAGTGCAAAAAGTGTTTTTTCCACACTAATACAAGTGCAAAAGTGGTTTCCTGCACCAACACAAGTGCGAAAAGTGGTTTTTCAACACTAACACAAGTGCGAAAAGTGGTTTTTCAACACTAACACAAGTGCGAAAAGTGGTTTTTCAACACTAATACAAGTGAAAAAGTGGTTTCCTGTCACCAACACAAGTGCGAAAAGTGGTTTTTCAACACTAACACAAGTGCGAAAAGTGGTTTTTCAACACTAACACAAGTGCGAAAAGTGGTTTCCTGCACCAACACAGGTGCGAAAAGTGGTTTTTCAACACTAACACAAGTGCGAAAAGTGGTTTTTCTCCACTAACACAAGTGCAAAAAGTGGTTTTTCCACACTAATACAAGTTCAAAAGTGGTTTCCTGCACCAACACAAGTGCGAAAAGTGGTTTTTCAACACTAACACAAGTGCGAAAAGTGGTTTTTCAACACTAACACAAGTGCGAAAAGTGATTTTTCAACACTAACACAAGTGCGAAAAGTGGTTTTTCAACACTAACACAAGTGCGAAAAGTGGTTTTTCAACACTATCACAAGTGCAAAAAGTGTTTTTTCCACACTAATACAAGTGCAAAAGTGGTTTCCTGCACCAACACAGGTGCGAAAAGTGGTTTTTCAACACTAATACAAGTGCAAAAAGTGGTTTTTCACCACTAACACAAGTGCGAAAAGTGGTTTCGCCACACTAATACAAGTTCAAAAGTGGTTTCCTGCACCAACACAAGTGCGAAAAGTGGTTTTTCAACACTAAAACAAGTGCGAAAAGTGATTTTTCAACATTAACACAAGTGCGAAAAGTGGTTTTTCAACACTAACACAAGTGCGAAAAGTGGTTTTTCAACACTATCACAAGTGCAAAAAGTGTTTTTGCCACACTAATACAAGTGCAAAAGTGGTTTCCTGCACCAACACAAGTGCGAAAAGTGGTTTTTCAACACTAACATCTGTGCGAAAAGTGGTTTTTCCACACTAATAGAAGTGCAAAAGTGGTTTCCTGCACCAACACAAGTGCGAAAAGTGGTTTTTCAACACTAACACAAGTGCGAAAAGTGGTTTTTCAACACTATCACAAGTGCAAAAAGTGTTTTTTCCACACTAATACAAGTGCAAAAGTGGTTTCCTGCACCAACACAAGTGCGAAAAGTGGTTTTTCAACACTAACACAAGTGCGAAAAGTGGTTTTTCAACACTAACCCAAGTGCGAAAAGTGGTTTTTCAACACTAACACAAGTGCGAAAAGTGTTTTTTCCACACTACTGCAAGTGCAAAAGTGGTTTCCTGCACCAACACAAGTGCGAAAAGTGGTTTTTCAACACTAACACAAGTGCGAAAAGTGGTTTTTCAACACTAACCCAAGTGCGAAAAGTGGTTTTTCAACACTAACACAAGTGCGAAAAGTGTTTTTTCCATACTAATACAAGTGCAAAAGTGGTTTCCTGCACCAACACAAGTGCGAAAAGTGGTTTTTCAACACTAACACAAGTGCGAAAAGTGGTTTTTCAACACTAACACAAGTGCAAAAAGTGGTTTTTCAACACTAATACAAGTGAAAAAGTGGTTTCCTGCACCAACACAAGTGCGAAAAGTGGTTTTTCAACACTAACACAAGTGCGAAAAGTGGTTTTTCAACACTAACACAAGTGCGAAAAGTGGTTTTTCAACACTAACACAAGTGCGAAAAGTGTTTTTTCCACACTAATACAAGTGCAAAAGTGGTTTCCTGCACCAACACAAGTGCGAAAAGTGGTTTTTCAACACTAACACAAGTGCGAAAAGTGGTTTTTCAACACTAACACAAGTGCGAAAAGTGGTTTTTCAACACTATCACAAGTGCAAAAAGTGTTTTTTCCACACTAATACAAGTGCTAAAGTGGTTTCCTGCACCAACACAGGTGCGAAAAGTGGTTTTTCAACACTAACACAAGTGCGAAAAGTGGTTTTTCAACAATAACACAAGGGCGAAAAGTGGTTTTTCCACACTAATACAAGTGCAAAAGTGGTTTCCTGCACCAACACAAGTGCGAAAAGTGGTTTTTCAACACTAACACAAGTGCGAAAAGTGGTTTTTCAACACTAACACAAGTGCGAAAAGTGTTTTTTCAACACTAACACAAGTGCGAAAAGTGGTTTTTCCACACTAATACAAGTGCAAAAGTGGTTTCCTGCACCAACACAAGTGCGAAAAGTGGTTTTTCAACACTAACACAAGTGCGAAAAGTGGTTTTCAACACTATCACAAGTGCAAAAAGTGTTTTTTCCACACTAATACAAGTGCAAAAGTGGTTTCCTGCACCACCACAAGTGCGAAAAGTGTTTTTTCAACACTAACACAAGTGCGAAAAGTGGTTTTTCAACACTATCACAAGTGCAAAAAGTGTTTTTTCCACACTAATACAAGTGCAAAAGTGGTTTCCTGCACCAACACAATTGGGAAAAGTGGTTTTTCAACACTAACATAAGTGCGAAAAGTGGTTTTTCCACACTAATACAAGTGCAAAAGTGGTTTCCTGCACCAACACAAGTGCGAAAAGTGGTTTTTCAACACTAACACAAGTGTGAAAAGTGGTTTTTCAACACTAACACAAGTGCGAAAAGTGGTTTTTCAACACTAACACAAGTGCGAAAAGTGTTTTTCCACACTAATACAAGTGCAAAAGTGGTTTCCTGCACCAACACAAGTGCGAAAAGTGGTTTTTCAACACTAACACAAGTGCGAAAAGTGGTTTTTCAACAGTAACACAAGTGCGAAAAGTGGTTTTTCAACACTAACACAAGTGCGAAAAGTGGTTTTTCCACACTATTACAAGTGCAAAAGTGGTTTCCTGCACCAACACAAGTGCGAAAAGTGGTTTTTCAACACTAACACAAGTGCGAAAAGTGGTTTTTCAACACTATCACAAGTGCAAAAAGTGTTTTTTCCATACTAATACAAGTGCAAAAGTGGTTTCCTGCACCAACACAAGTGCGAAAAGTGGTTTTTCAACACTAACACAAGTGCGAAAAGTGGTTTTTCAACACTAACACAAGTGCAAAAAGTGGTTTTTCAACACTAATACAAGTGAAAAAGTGGTTTCCTGCACCAACACAAGTGCGAAAAGTGGTTTTTCAACACTAACACAAGTGCGAAAAGTGGTTTTTCAACACTAACACAAGTGCGAAAAGTGGTTTTTCAACACTAACACAAGTGCGAAAAGTGGTTTTTCCACACTAATACAAGTTCAAAAGTGTTTTTTCCACACTAATACAAGTGCAAAAGTGGTTTCCTGCACCAACACAAGTGCGAAAAGTGGTTTTTCAACACTAACACAAGTGCGAAAAGTGATTTTTCAACAGTAATACAAGTGCAAAAGTGGTTTCCTGCACCAACACATGTGCGAAAAGTGGTTTTTCAACACTAACGCAAGTGTGAAAAGTGGTTTTTGCACACTAGTACAAGTGCAAAAGTGGTTTCCTGCACCAAAACAAGTGCGAAAAGTGGTTTTTCAACACTAACACAAGTGCGAAAAGTGATTTTTCAACACTAACACAAGTGCGAAAAGTGGTTTTTCAACACTAACACAAGTGCGAAAAGTGGTTTTTCAACACTATCACAAGTGCAAAAAGTGTTTTTTCCACACTAATCAAGTGCAAAAGTGGTTTCCTGCACCAACACAGGTGCGAAAAGTGGTTTTTCAACACTAACACAAGTGCAAAAAGTGGTTTTTCACCACTAACACAAGTGCGAAAAGTGGTTTTGCCACACTAATACAAGTTCAAAAGTGGTTTCCTGCACCAACACAAGTGCAAAAAGTGGTTTTTCAACACTAACACAAGTGCGAAAAGTGATTTTTCAACATTAACACAAGTGCGAAAAGTGGTTTTTCAACACTAACACAAGTGCGAAAAGTGGTTTTTCAACACTATCACAAGTGCAAAAAGTGTTTTTGCCACACTAATACAAGTGCAAAAGTGGTTTCCTGCACCAACACAAGTGCGAAAAGTGGTTTTTCAACACTAACATCTGTGCGAAAAGTGGTTTTTCCACACTAATAGAAGTGCAAAAGTGGTTTCCTGCACCAACACAAGTGCGAAAAGTGGTTTTTCAACACTAACACAAGTATGAAAAGTGGTTTTTCAACACTAACACAAGTGCGAAAAGTGGTTTTTCAACACTAACACAAGTGCGAAAAGTGTTTTTCCCACACTAATACAAGTGCAAAAGTGGTTTCCTGCACCAACACAAGTGCGAAAAGTGGTTTTTCAACACTAACACAAGTGCGAAAAGTGGTTTTTCAACACTAACACAAGTGCAAAAAGTGGCTTTTCAACACTAACACAAGTGCGAAAAGTGGTTTTTCCACACTAATACAAGTGCAAAAGTGGTTTCCTGCACCAACACAAGTGCGAGAAGTGGTTTTTCAACACTAACACAAGTGCGAAAAGTGGTTTTTCAACACTATCACAAGTGCAAAAAGTGTTTTTTCCACACTAATACAAGTGCAAAAGTGGTTTCCTGCACCAACACAAGTGCGAAAAGTGGTTTTTCAACACTAACACAAGTGCGAAAAGTGGTTTTTCAACACTAACACAAGTGCGAAAAGTGGTTTTTCAACACTAATACAAGTGAAAAAGTGGTTTCCTGTCACCAACACAAGTGCGAAAAGTGGTTTTTCAACACTAACACAAGTGCGAAAAGTGGTTTTTCAACACTAACACAAGTGCGAAAAGTGGTTTCCTGCACCAACACAGGTGCGAAAAGTGGTTTTTCAACACTAACACAAGTGCGAAAAGTGGTTTTTCTCCACTAACACAAGTGCAAAAAGTGGTTTTCCCACACTAATACAAGTTCAAAAGTGGTTTCCTGCACCAACACAAGTGCGAAAAGTGGTTTTTCAACACTAACACAAGTGCGAAAAGTGGTTTTTCAACACTAACACAAGTGCGAAAAGTGGTTTTTCAACACTAACACAAGTGCAAAAAGTGGTTTTTCCACACTAATACAAGTGCAAAAGTGGTTTCCTGCACCAACACAAGTGCGAGAGGTGGTTTTTCAACACTAACACAAGTGCGAAAAGTGGTTTTTCAACACTATCACAAGTGCAAAAAGTGTTTTTTCCACACTAATACAAGTGCAAAAGTGGTTTCCTGCACCAACACAAGTGCGAAAAGTGGTTTTTCAACACTAACACAAGTGCGAAAAGTGGTTTTTCAACACTAACACAAGTGCGAAAAGTGGTTTCCTGCACCAACACAGGTGCGAAAAGTGGTTTTTCAACACTAACACAAGTGCGAAAAGTGGTTTTTCTCCACTAACACAAGTGCAAAAAGTGGTTTTTCCACACTAATACAAGTTCAAAAGTGGTTTCCTGCACCAACACAAGTGCGAAAAGTGGTTTTTCAACACTAACACAAGTGCGAAAAGTGGTTTTTCAACACTAACACAAGTGCGAAAAGTGGTTTTTCAACACTAACACAAGTGCAAAAAGTGGTTTTTCCACACTAATACAAGTGCAAAAGTGGTTTCCTGCACCAACACAAATGCGAAAAGTGGTTTTTCAACACTAACACAAGTGCGAAAAGTGGTTTTTCAACACTAACACAAGTGCGAAAAGTGATTTTTCAACACTAACACAAGTGCGAAAGGTGGTTTTTCAACACTAACACAAGTGCGAAAAGTGGTTTTTCAACACTATCACAAGTGCAAAAAGTGTTTTTTCCACACTAATACAAGTGCAAAAGTGGTTTCCTGCACCAACACAATTGGGAAAAGTGGTTTTTCAACACTAACATAAGTGCGAAAAGTGGTTTTTCCACACTAATACAAGTGCAAAAGTGGTTTCCTGCACCAACACAAGTGCGCAAAGTGGTTTTTCAACACTAACACAAGTGTGAAAAGTGGTTTTTCAACACTAACACAAGTGCGAAAAGTGGTTTTTCAACACTAACACAAGTGCGAAAAGTGTTTTTCCACACTAATACAAGTGCAAAAGTGGTTTCCTGCACCAACACAAGTGCGAAAAGTGGTTTTTCAACACTAACACAAGTGCGAAAAGTGGTTTTTCAACAGTAACACAAGTGCGAAAAGTGGTTTTTCAACACTAACACAAGTGCGAAAAGTGGTTTTTCCACACTAATACAAGTGCAAAAGTGGTTTCCTGCAACAACACAAGTGCGAAAAGTGGTTTTTCAACACTAACACAAGTGCGAAAAGTGGTTTTTCAACACTATCACAAGTGCAAAAAGTGTTTTTTCCATACTAATACAAGTGCAAAGGTGGTTTCCTGCACCAACACAAGTGCGAAAAGTGGTTTTTCAACACTAACACAAGTGCGAAAAGTGGTTTTTCAACACTAACACAAGTGCAAAAAGTGGTTTTTCAACACTAATACAAGTGAAAAAGTGGTTTTTCAACACTAACACAAGTGCGAAAAGTGGTTTTTCAACACTAATACAAGTGAAAAAGTGGTTTCCTGTCACCAACACAAGTGCGAAAAGTGGTTTTTCAACACTAACACAAGTGCGAAAAGTGGTTTTTCAACACTAACACAAGTGCGAAAAGTGGTTTCCTGCACCAACACAGGTGCGAAAAGTGGTTTTTCAACACTAACACAAGTGCGAAAAGTGGTTTTTCAACAGTAACACAAGTGCGAAAAGTGGTTTTTCAACACTATCACAAGTGCAAAAAGTGTTTTTTCCACACTAATACAAGTGCAAAAGTGGTTTGCTGCACCAACACAAGTGCGAAAAGTGGTTTTTCAACACTAACACAAGTGCGAAAAGTGGTTTTTCAACACTAACACAAGTGCGAAAAGTGGTTTTTCAACACTAATACAAGTGAAAAAGTGGTTTCCTGTCACCAACACAAGTGCGAAAAGTGGTTTTTCAACACTAACACAAGTGCGAAAAGTGGTTTTTCAACACTAACACAAGTGCGAAAAGTGGTTTCCTGCACCAACACAGGTGCGAAAAGTGGTTTTTCAACACTAACACAAGTGCGAAAAGTGGTTTTTCTCCACTAACACAAGTGCAAAAAGTGGTTTTTCCACACTAATACAAGTTCAAAAGTGGTTTCCTGCACCAACACAAGTGCGAAAAGTGGTTTTTCAACACTAACACAAGTGCGAAAAGTGGTTTTTCAACACTAACACAAGTGCGAAAAGTGGTTTTTCAACACTAACACAAGTGCAAAAAGTGGTTTTTCCACACTAATACAAGTGCAAAAGTGGTTTCCTGCACCAACACAAGTGTGAGAAGTGGTTTTTCAACACTAACACAAGTGCGAAAAGTGGTTTTTCAACACTATCACAAGTGCAAAAAGTGTTTTTTCCACACTAATACAAGTGCAAAAGTGGTTTCCTGCACCAACACAAGTGCGAAAAGTGGTTTTTCAACACTAACACAAGTGCGAAAAGTGGTTTTTCAACACTAACACAAGTGCGAAAAGTGGTTTCCTGCACCAACACAGGTGCGAAAAGTGGTTTTTCAACACTAACACAAGTGCGAAAAGTGGTTTTTCTCCACTAACACAAGTGCAAAAAGTGGTTTTTCCACACTAATACAAGTTCAAAAGTGGTTTCCTGCACCAACACAAGTGCGAAAAGTGGTTTTTCAACACTAACACAAGTGCGAAAAGTGGTTTTTCAACACTAACACAAGTGCGAAAAGTGGTTTTTCAACAGTAACACAAGTGCGAAAAGTGGTTTTTCAACACTAACACAAGTGCGAAAAGTGGTTTTTCCACACTAATACAAGTGCAAAAGTGGTTTCCTGCAACAACACAAGTGCGAAAAGTGGTTTTTCAACACTAACACAAGTGCGAAAAGTGGTTTTTCAACACTATCACAAGTGCAAAAAGTGTTTTTTCCATACTAATACAAGTGCAAAGGTGGTTTCCTGCACCAACACAAGTGCGAAAAGTGGTTTTTCAACACTAACACAAGTGCGAAAAGTGGTTTTTCAACACTAACACAAGTGCAAAAAGTGGTTTTTCAACACTAATACAAGTGAAAAAGTGGTTTTTCAACACTAACACAAGTGCGAAAAGTGGTTTTTCAACACTAATACAAGTGAAAAAGTGGTTTCCTGTCACCAACACAAGTGCGAAAAGTGGTTTTTCAACACTAACACAAGTGCGAAAAGTGGTTTTTCAACACTAACACAAGTGCGAAAAGTGGTTTCCTGCACCAACACAGGTGCGAAAAGTGGTTTTTCAACACTAACACAAGTGCGAAAAGTGGTTTTTCAACAGTAACACAAGTGCGAAAAGTGGTTTTTCAACACTATCACAAGTGCAAAAAGTGTTTTTTCCACACTAATACAAGTGCAAAAGTGGTTTGCTGCACCAACACAAGTGCGAAAAGTGGTTTTTCAACACTAACACAAGTGCGAAAAGTGGTTTTTCAACACTAACACAAGTGCGAAAAGTGGTTTTTCAACACTAATACAAGTGAAAAAGTGGTTTCCTGTCACCAACACAAGTGCGAAAAGTGGTTTTTCAACACTAACACAAGTGCGAAAAGTGGTTTTTCAACACTAACACAAGTGCGAAAAGTGGTTTCCTGCACCAACACAGGTGCGAAAAGTGGTTTTTCAACACTAACACAAGTGCGAAAAGTGGTTTTTCTCCACTAACACAAGTGCAAAAAGTGGTTTTTCCACACTAATACAAGTTCAAAAGTGGTTTCCTGCACCAACACAAGTGCGAAAAGTGGTTTTTCAACACTAACACAAGTGCGAAAAGTGGTTTTTCAACACTAACACAAGTGCGAAAAGTGGTTTTTCAACACTAACACAAGTGCAAAAAGTGGTTTTTCCACACTAATACAAGTGCAAAAGTGGTTTCCTGCACCAACACAAGTGTGAGAAGTGGTTTTTCAACACTAACACAAGTGCGAAAAGTGGTTTTTCAACACTATCACAAGTGCAAAAAGTGTTTTTTCCACACTAATACAAGTGCAAAAGTGGTTTCCTGCACCAACACAAGTGCGAAAAGTGGTTTTTCAACACTAACACAAGTGCGAAAAGTGGTTTTTCAACACTAACACAAGTGCGAAAAGTGGTTTCCTGCACCAACACAGGTGCGAAAAGTGGTTTTTCAACACTAACACAAGTGCGAAAAGTGGTTTTTCTCCACTAACACAAGTGCAAAAAGTGGTTTTTCCACACTAATACAAGTTCAAAAGTGGTTTCCTGCACCAACACAAGTGCGAAAAGTGGTTTTTCAACACTAACACAAGTGCGAAAAGTGGTTTTTCAACACTAACACAAGTGCGAAAAGTGGTTTTTCAACACTAACACAAGTGCAAAAAGTGGTTTTTCCACACTAATACAAGTGCAAAAGTGGTTTCCTGCACCAACACAAATGCGAAAAGTGGTTTTTCAACACTAACACAAGTGCGAAAAGTGGTTTTTCAACACTAACACAAGTGCGAAAAGTGATTTTTCAACACTAACACAAGTGCGAAAGGTGGTTTTTCAACACTAACACAAGTGCGAAAAGTGGTTTTTCAACACTATCACAAGTGCAAAAAGTGTTTTTTCCACACTAATACAAGTGCAAAAGTGGTTTCCTGCACCAACACAATTAGGAAAAGTGGTTTTTCAACACTAACATAAGTGCGAAAAGTGGTTTTTCCACACTAATACAAGTGCAAAAGTGGTTTCCTGCACCAACACAAGTGCGAAAAGTGGTTTTTCAACACTAACACAAGTGTGAAAAGTGGTTTTTCAACACTAACACAAGTGCGAAAAGTGGTTTTTCAACACTAACACAAGTGCGAAAAGTGTTTTTCCACACTAATACAAGTGCAAAAGTGGTTTCCTGCACCAACACAAGTGCGAAAAGTGGTTTTTCAACACTAACACAAGTGCGAAAAGTGGTTTTTCAACAGTAACACAAGTGCGAAAAGTGGTTTTTCAACACTAACACAAGTGCGAAAAGTGGTTTTTCCACACTAATACAAGTGCAAAAGTGGTTTCCTGCACCAACACAAGTGCGAAAAGTGGTTTTTCAACACTAACACAAGTGCGAAAAGTGGTTTTTCAACACTATCACAAGTGCAAAAAGTGTTTTTTCCATACTAATACAAGTGCAAAGGTGGTTTCCTGCACCAACACAAGTGCGAAAAGTGGTTTTTCAACACTAACACAAGTGCGAAAAGTGGTTTTTCAACACTAACACAAGTGCAAAAAGTGGTTTTTCAACACTAATACAAGTGAAAAAGTGGTTTACTGCACCAACACAAGTGCGAAAAGTGATTTTTCAACAGTAATACAAGTGCAAAAGTGGTTTCCTGCACCAACACATGTGCGAAAATTGGTTTTTCAACACTAACGCAAGTGTGAAAAGTGGTTTTTCCACACTAGTACAAGTGCAAAAGTGGTTTACTGCACCAAAACAAGTGCGAAAAGTGGTTTTTCAACACTAACACAAGTGCGAAAAGTGATTTTTCAACACTAACACAAGTGCGAAAAGTGGTTTTTCAACACTAACACAAGTGCGAAAAGTGGTTTTTCAACACTATCACAAGTGCAAAAAGTGTTTTTTCCACACTAATACAAGTGCAAAAGTGGTTTCCTGCACCAACACAGGTGCGAAAAGTGGTTTTTCAACACTAATACAAGTGCAAAAAGTGGTTTTTCACCACTAACACAAGTGTGAAAAGTGGTTTTGCCACACTAATACAAGTTCAAAAGTGGTTTCCTGCACCAACACAAGTGCGAAAAGTGGTTTTTCAACACTAACACAAGTGCGAAAAGTGATTTTTCAACATTAACACAAGTGCGAAAAGTGGTTTTTCAACACTAACACAAGTGCGAAAAGTGGTTTTTCAACACTATCACAAGTGCAAAAAGTGTTTTTGCCACACTAATACAAGTGCAAAAGTGGTTTCCTGCACCAACACAAGTGCGAAAAGTGGTTTTTCAACACTAACATCTGTGCGAAAAGTGGTTTTTCCACACTAATAGAAGTGCAAAAGTGGTTTCCTGCACCAACACAAGTGCGAAAAGTGGTTTTCAACACTAACACAAGTGCGAAAAGTGGTTTTTCAACACTATCACAAGTGCAAAAAGTGTTTTTTCCACACTAATACAAGTGCAAAAGTGGTTTCCTGCACCAACACAAGTGCGAAAAGTGGTTTTTCAACACTAACACAAGTGCGAAAAGTGGTTTTTCAACACTAACCCAAGTGCGAAAAGTGGTTTTTCAACACTAACACAAGTGCGAAAAGTGTTTTTTCCACACTACTGCAAGTGCAAAAGTGGTTTCCTGCACCAACACAAGTGCGAAAAGTGGTTTTTCAACACTAACACAAGTGCGAAAAGTGGTTTTTCAACACTAACCCAAGTGCGAAAAGTGGTTTTTCAACACTAACACAAGTGCGAAAAGTGTTTTTTCCATACTAATACAAGTGCAAAAGTGGTTTCCTGCACCAACACAAGTGCGAAAAGTGGTTTTTCAACACTAACACAAGTGCGAAAAGTGGTTTTTCAACACTAACACAAGTGCAAAAAGTGGTTTTTCAACACTAATACAAGTGAAAAAGTGGTTTCCTGCACCAACACAAGTGCGAAAAGTGGTTTTTCAACACTAACACAAGTGCGAAAAGTGGTTTTTCAACACTAACACACGTGCGAAAAGTGGTTTTTCAACACTAACACAAGTGCGAAAAGTGTTTTTTCCACACTAATACAAGTGCAAAAGTGGTTTCCTGCACCAACACAAGTGCGAAAAGTGGTTTTTCAACACTAACACAAGTGCGAAAAGTGGTTTTTCAACACTAACACAAGTGCGAAAAGTGGTTTTTCAACACTATCACAAGTGCAAAAAGTGTTTTTTCCACACTAATACAAGTGCTAAAGTGGTTTCCTGCACCAACACAGGTGCGAAAAGTGGTTTTTCAACACTAACACAAGTGCGAAAAGTGGTTTTTCAACAATAACACAAGGGCGAAAAGTGGTTTTTCCACACTAATACAAGTGCAAAAGTGGTTTCCTGCACCAACACAAGTGCGAAAAGTGGTTTTTCAACACTAACACAAGTGCGAAAAGTGGTTTTTCAACACTAACACAAGTGCGAAAAGTGTTTTTTCAACACTAACACAAGTGCGAAAAGTGGTTTTTCCACACTAATACAAGTGCAAAAGTGGTTTCCTGCACCAACACAAGTGCGAAAAGTGGTTTTTCAACACTAACACAAGTGCGAAAAGTGGTTTTCAACACTATCACAAGTGCAAAAAGTGTTTTTTCCACACTAATACAAGTGCAAAAGTGGTTTCCTGCACCACCACAAGTGCGAAAATTGGTTTTTCAACACTAACACAAGTGCGAAAAGTGGTTTTTCAACACTATCACAAGTGCAAAAAGTGTTTTTTCCACACTAATACAAGTGCAAAAGTGGTTTCCTGCACCAACACAATTGGGAAAAGTGGTTTTTCAACACTAACATAAGTGCGAAAAGTGGTTTTTCCACACTAATACAAGTGCAAAAGTGGTTTCCTGTACCAACACAAGTGCGAAAAGTGGTTTTTCAACACTAACACAAGTGGGAAAAGTGGTTTTTCAACACTAACACAAGTGCGAAAAGTGGTTTTTCAACACTAACACAAGTGCGAAAAGTGTTTTTCCACACTAATACAAGTGCAAAAGTGGTTTCCTGCACCAACACAAGTGCGAAAAGTGGTTTTTCAACACGAACACAAGTGCGAAAAGTGGTTTTTCAACAGTAACACAAGTGCGAAAAGTGGTTTTTCAACACTAACACAAGTGCGAAAAGTGGTTTTTCCACACTAATACAAGTGCAAAAGTGGTTTCCTGCACCAACACAAGTGCGAAAAGTGGTTTTTCAACACTAACACAAGTGCGAAAAGTGGTTTTTCAACACTATCACAAGTGCAAAAAGTGTTTTTTCCATACTAATACAAGTGCAAAAGTGGTTTCCTGCACCAACACAAGTGCGAAAAGTGGTTTTTCAACACTAACACAAGTGCGAAAAGTGGTTTTTCAACACTAACACAAGTGCAAAAAGTGGTTTTTCAACACTAATACAAGTGAAAAAGTGGTTTCCTGCACCAACACAAGTGCGAAAAGTGGTTTTTCAACACTAACACAAGTGCGAAAAGTGGTTTTTCAACACTAACACAAGTGCGAAAAGTGGTTTTTCAACACTAACACAAGTGCGAAAAGTGGTTTTTCCACACTAATACAAGTTCAAAAGTGTTTTTTCCACACTAATACAAGTGCAAAAGTGGTTTCCTGCACCAACACAAGTGCGAAAAGTGGTTTTTCAACATTAACACAAGTGCGAAAAGTGATTTTTCAACAGTAATACAAGTGCAAAAGTGGTTTCCTGCACCAACACATGTGCGAAAAGTGGTTTTTCAACACTAACGCAAGTGTGAAAAGTGGTTTTTCCACACTAGTACAAGTGCAAAAGTGGTTTCCTGCACCAAAACAAGTGCGAAAAGTGGTTTTTCAACACTAACACAAGTGCGAAAAGTGATTTTTCAACACTAACACAAGTGCGAAAAGTGGTTTTTCAACACTAACACAAGTGCGAAAAGTGGTTTTTCAACACTATCACAAGTGCAAAAAGTGTTTTTTCCACACTAATACAAGTGCAAAAGTGGTTTCCTGCACCAACACAGGTGCGAAAAGTGGTTTTTCAACACTAACACAAGTGCAAAAAGTGGTTTTTCACCACTAACACAAGTGCGAAAAGTGGTTTTGCCACACTAATACAAGTTCAAAAGTGGTTTCCTGCACCAACACAAGTGCAAAAAGTGGTTTTTCAACACTAACACAAGTGCGAAAAGTGATTTTTCAACATTAACACAAGTGCGAAAAGTGGTTTTTCAACACTAACACAAGTGCGAAAAGTGGTTTTTCAACACTATCACAAGTGCAAAAAGTGTTTTTGCCACACTAATACAAGTGCAAAAGTGGTTTCCTGCACCAACACAAGTGCGAAAAGTGGTTTTTCAACACTAACATCTGCGCGAAAAGTGGTTTTTCCACACTAATAGAAGTGCAAAAGTGGTTTCCTGCACCAACACAAGTGCGAAAAGTGGTTTTTCAACACTAACACAAGTATGAAAAGTGGTTTTTCAACACTAACACAAGTGCGAAAAGTGGTTTTTCAACACTAACACAAGTGCGAAAAGTGTTTTTTCCACACTAATACAAGTGCAAAAGTGGTTTCCTGCACCAACACAAGTGCGAAAAGTGGTTTTTCAACACTAACACAAGTGCGAAAAGTGGTTTTTCAACACTAACACAAGTGCAAAAAGTGGTTTTTCAACACTAACACAAGTGCGAAAAGTGGTTTTTCCACACTAATACAAGTGCAAAAGTGGTTTCCTGCACCAACACAAGTGCGAGAAGTGGTTTTTCAACACTAACACAAGTGCGAAAAGTGGTTTTTCAACACTATCACAAGTGCAAAAAGTGTTTTTTCCACACTAATACAAGTGCAAAAGTGGTTTCCTGCACCAACACAAGTGCGAAAAGTGGTTTTTCAACACTAACACAAGTGCGAAAAGTGGTTTTTCAACACTAACACAAGTGCGAAAAGTGGTTTTTCAACACTAATACAAGTGAAAAAGTGGTTTCCTGTCACCAACACAAGTGCGAAAAGTGGTTTTTCAACACTAACACAAGTGCGAAAAGTGGTTTTTCAACACTAACACAAGTGCGAAAAGTGGTTTCCTGCACCAACACAGGTGCGAAAAGTGGTTTTTCAACACTAACACAAGTGCGAAAAGTGGTTTTTCTCCACTAACACAAGTGCAAAAAGTGGTTTTTCCACACTAATACAAGTTCAAAAGTGGTTTCCTGCACCAACACAGGTGCGAAAAGTGGTTTTTCAACACTAACACAAGTGCGAAAAGTGGTTTTTCAACAATAACACAAGGGCGAAAAGTGGTTTTTCCACACTAATACAAGTGCAAAAGTGGTTTCCTGCACCAACACAAGTGCGAAAAGTGGTTTTTCAACACTAACACAAGTGCGAAAAGTGGTTTTTCAACACTAACACAAGTGCGAAAAGTGTTTTTTCAACACTAACACAAGTGCGAAAAGTGGTTTTTCCACACTAATACAAGTGCAAAAGTGGTTTCCTGCACCAACACAAGTGCGAAAAGTGGTTTTTCAACACTAACACAAGTGCGAAAAGTGGTTTTCAACACTATCACAAGTGCAAAAAGTGTTTTTTCCACACTAATACAAGTGCAAAAGTGGTTTCCTGCACCACCACAAGTGCGAAAATTGGTTTTTCAACACTAACACAAGTGCGAAAAGTGGTTTTTCAACACTATCACAAGTGCAAAAAGTGTTTTTTCCACACTAATACAAGTGCAAAAGTGGTTTCCTGCACCAACACAATTGGGAAAAGTGGTTTTTCAACACTAACATAAGTGCGAAAAGTGGTTTTTCCACACTAATACAAGTGCAAAAGTGGTTTCCTGCACCAACACAAGTGCGAAAAGTGGTTTTTCAACACTAACACAAGTGGGAAAAGTGGTTTTTCAACACTAACACAAGTGCGAAAAGTGGTTTTTCAACACTAACACAAGTGCGAAAAGTGTTTTTCCACACTAATACAAGTGCAAAAGTGGTTTCCTGCACCAACACAAGTGCGAAAAGTGGTTTTTCAACACGAACACAAGTGCGAAAAGTGGTTTTTCAACAGTAACACAAGTGCGAAAAGTGGTTTTTCAACACTAACACAAGTGCGAAAAGTGGTTTTTCCACACTAATACAAGTGCAAAAGTGGTTTCCTGCACCAACACAAGTGCGAAAAGTGGTTTTTCAACACTAACACAAGTGCGAAAAGTGGTTTTTCAACACTATCACAAGTGCAAAAAGTGTTTTTTCCATACTAATACAAGTGCGAAAAGTGGTTTTTCAACACTATCACAAGTGCAAAAAGTGTTTTTTCCACACTAATACAAGTGCTAAAGTGGTTTCCTGCACCAACACAGGTGCGAAAAGTGGTTTTTCAACACTAACACAAGTGCGAAAAGTGGTTTTTCAACAATAACACAAGGGCGAAAAGTGGTTTTTCCACACTAATACAAGTGCAAAAGTGGTTTCCTGCACCAACACAAGTGCGAAAAGTGGTTTTTCAACACTAACACAAGTGCGAAAAGTGGTTTTTCAACACTAACACAAGTGCGAAAAGTGTTTTTTCAACACTAACACAAGTGCGAAAAGTGGTTTTTCCACACTAATACAAGTGCAAAAGTGGTTTCCTGCACCAACACAAGTGCGAAAAGTGGTTTTTCAACACTAACACAAGTGCGAAAAGTGGTTTTCAACACTATCACAAGTGCAAAAAGTGTTTTTTCCACACTAATACAAGTGCAAAAGTGGTTTCCTGCACCACCACAAGTGCGAAAATTGGTTTTTCAACACTAACACAAGTGCGAAAAGTGGTTTTTCAACACTATCACAAGTGCAAAAAGTGTTTTTTCCACACTAATACAAGTGCAAAAGTGGTTTCCTGCACCAACACAATTGGGAAAAGTGGTTTTTCAACACTAACATAAGTGCGAAAAGTGGTTTTTCCACACTAATACAAGTGCAAAAGTGGTTTCCTGCACCAACACAAGTGCGAAAAGTGGTTTTTCAACACTAACACAAGTGGGAAAAGTGGTTTTTCAACACTAACACAAGTGCGAAAAGTGGTTTTTCAACACTAACACAAGTGCGAAAAGTGTTTTTCCACACTAATACAAGTGCAAAAGTGGTTTCCTGCACCAACACAAGTGCGAAAAGTGGTTTTTCAACACGAACACAAGTGCGAAAAGTGGTTTTTCAACAGTAACACAAGTGCGAAAAGTGGTTTTTCAACACTAACACAAGTGCGAAAAGTGGTTTTTCCACACTAATACAAGTGCAAAAGTGGTTTCCTGCACCAACACAAGTGCGAAAAGTGGTTTTTCAACACTAACACAAGTGCGAAAAGTGGTTTTTCAACACTATCACAAGTGCAAAAAGTGTTTTTTCCATACTAATACAAGTGCAAAAGTGGTTTCCTGCACCAACACAAGTGCGAAAAGTGGTTTTTCAACACTAACACAAGTGCGAAAAGTGGTTTTTCAACACTAACACAAGTGCAAAAAGTGGTTTTTCAACACTAATACAAGTGAAAAAGTGGTTTCCTGCACCAACACAAGTGCGAAAAGTGGTTTTTCAACACTAACACAAGTGCGAAAAGTGGTTTTTCAACACTAACACAAGTGCGAAAAGTGGTTTTTCAACACTAACACAAGTGCGAAAAGTGGTTTTTCCACACTAATACAAGTTCAAAAGTGTTTTTTCCACACTAATACAAGTGCAAAAGTGGTTTCCTGCACCAACACAAGTGCGAAAAGTGGTTTTTCAACATTAACACAAGTGCGAAAAGTGATTTTTCAACAGTAATACAAGTGCAAAAGTGGTTTCCTGCACCAACACATGTGCGAAAAGTGGTTTTTCAACACTAACGCAAGTGTGAAAAGTGGTTTTTCCACACTAGTACAAGTGCAAAAGTGGTTTCCTGCACCAAAACAAGTGCGAAAAGTGGTTTTTCAACACTAACACAAGTGCGAAAAGTGATTTTTCAACACTAACACAAGTGCGAAAAGTGGTTTTTCAACACTAACACAAGTGCGAAAAGTGGTTTTTCAACACTATCACAAGTGCAAAAAGTGTTTTTTCCACACTAATACAAGTGCAAAAGTGGTTTCCTGCACCAACACAGGTGCGAAAAGTGGTTTTTCAACACTAACACAAGTGCAAAAAGTGGTTTTTCACCACTAACACAAGTGCGAAAAGTGGTTTTGCCACACTAATACAAGTTCAAAAGTGGTTTCCTGCACCAACACAAGTGCAAAAAGTGGTTTTTCAACACTAACACAAGTGCGAAAAGTGATTTTTCAACATTAACACAAGTGCGAAAAGTGGTTTTTCAACACTAACACAAGTGCGAAAAGTGGTTTTTCAACACTATCACAAGTGCAAAAAGTGTTTTTGCCACACTAATACAAGTGCAAAAGTGGTTTCCTGCACCAACACAAGTGCGAAAAGTGGTTTTTCAACACTAACATCTGCGCGAAAAGTGGTTTTTCCACACTAATAGAAGTGCAAAAGTGGTTTCCTGCACCAACACAAGTGCGAAAAGTGGTTTTTCAACACTAACACAAGTATGAAAAGTGGTTTTTCAACACTAACACAAGTGCGAAAAGTGGTTTTTCAACACTAACACAAGTGCGAAAAGTGTTTTTTCCACACTAATACAAGTGCAAAAGTGGTTTCCTGCACCAACACAAGTGCGAAAAGTGGTTTTTCAACACTAACACAAGTGCGAAAAGTGGTTTTTCAACACTAACACAAGTGCAAAAAGTGGTTTTTCAACACTAACACAAGTGCGAAAAGTGGTTTTTCCACACTAATACAAGTGCAAAAGTGGTTTCCTGCACCAACACAAGTGCGAGAAGTGGTTTTTCAACACTAACACAAGTGCGAAAAGTGGTTTTTCAACACTATCACAAGTGCAAAAAGTGTTTTTTCCACACTAATACAAGTGCAAAAGTGGTTTCCTGCACCAACACAAGTGCGAAAAGTGGTTTTTCAACACTAACACAAGTGCGAAAAGTGGTTTTTCAACACTAACACAAGTGCGAAAAGTGGTTTTTCAACACTAATACAAGTGAAAAAGTGGTTTCCTGTCACCAACACAAGTGCGAAAAGTGGTTTTTCAACACTAACACAAGTGCGAAAAGTGGTTTTTCAACACTAACACAAGTGCGAAAAGTGGTTTCCTGCACCAACACAGGTGCGAAAAGTGGTTTTTCAACACTAACACAAGTGCGAAAAGTGGTTTTTCTCCACTAACACAAGTGCAAAAAGTGGTTTTTCCACACTAATACAAGTTCAAAAGTGGTTTCCTGCACCAACACAAGTGCGAAAAGTGGTTTTTCAACACTAACACAAGTGCGAAAAGTGGTTTTTCAACACTAACACAAGTGCGAAAAGTGGTTTTTCAACACTAACACAAGTGCGAAAAGTGGTTTCCTGCACCAACACAAGTGCAAAAAGTGGTTTTTCAACACTAACACAAGTGCGAAAAGTGATTTTTCAACATTAACACAAGTGCGAAAAGTGGTTTTTCAACACTAACACAAGTGCGAAAAGTGGTTTTTCAACACTATCACAAGTGCAAAAAGTGTTTTTGCCACACTAATACAAGTGCAAAAGTGGTTTCCTGCACCAACACAAGTGCGAAAAGTGGTTTTTCAACACTAACACAAGTGCGAAAAGTGGTTTTCAACACTATCACAAGTGCAAAAAGTGTTTTTTCCACACTAATACAAGTGCAAAAGTGGTTTCCTGCACCACCACAAGTGCGAAAATTGGTTTTTCAACACTAACACAAGTGCGAAAAGTGGTTTTTCAACACTATCACAAGTGCAAAAAGTGTTTTTTCCACACTAATACAAGTGCAAAAGTGGTTTCCTGCACCAACACAATTGGGAAAAGTGGTTTTTCAACACTAACATAAGTGTGAAAAGTGGTTTTTCCACACTAATACAAGTGCAAAAGTGGTTTCCTGCACCAACACAAGTGCGAAAAGTGGTTTTTCAACACTAACACAAGTGGGAAAAGTGGTTTTTCAACACTAACACAAGTGCGAAAAGTGGTTTTTCAACACTAACACAAGTGCGAAAAGTGTTTTTCCACACTAATACAAGTGCAAAAGTGGTTTCCTGCACCAACACAAGTGCGAAAAGTGGTTTTTCAACACGAACACAAGTGCGAAAAGTGGTTTTTCAACAGTAACACAAGTGCGAAAAGTGGTTTTTCAACACTAACACAAGTGCGAAAAGTGGTTTTTCCACACTAATACAAGTGCAAAAGTGGTTTCCTGCACCAACACAAGTGCGAAAAGTGGTTTTTCAACACTAACACAAGTGCGAAAAGTGGTTTTTCAACACTATCACAAGTGCAAAAAGTGTTTTTTCCATACTAATACAAGTGCAAAAGTGGTTTCCTGCACCAACACAAGTGCGAAAAGTGGTTTTTCAACACTAACACAAGTGCGAAAAGTGGTTTTTCAACACTAACACAAGTGCAAAAAGTGGTTTTTCAACACTAATACAAGTGAAAAAGTGGTTTCCTGCACCAACACAAGTGCGAAAAGTGGTTTTTCAACACTAACACAAGTGCGAAAAGTGGTTTTTCAACACTAACACAAGTGCGAAAAGTGGTTTTTCAACACTAACACAAGTGCGAAAAGTGGTTTTTCCACACTAATACAAGTTCAAAAGTGTTTTTTCCACACTAATACAAGTGCAAAAGTGGTTTCCTGCACCAACACAAGTGCGAAAAGTGGTTTTTCAACATTAACACAAGTGCGAAAAGTGATTTTTCAACAGTAATACAAGTGCAAAAGTGGTTTCCTGCACCAACACATGTGCGAAAAGTGGTTTTTCAACACTAACGCAAGTGTGAAAAGTGGTTTTTCCACACTAGTACAAGTGCAAAAGTGGTTTCCTGCACCAAAACAAGTGCGAAAAGTGGTTTTTCAACACTAACACAAGTGCGAAAAGTGATTTTTCAACACTAACACAAGTGCGAAAAGTGGTTTTTCAACACTAACACAAGTGCGAAAAGTGGTTTTTCAACACTATCACAAGTGCAAAAAGTGTTTTTTCCACACTAATACAAGTGCAAAAGTGGTTTCCTGCACCAACACAGGTGCGAAAAGTGGTTTTTCAACACTAACACAAGTGCAAAAAGTGGTTTTTCACCACTAACACAAGTGCGAAAAGTGGTTTTGCCACACTAATACAAGTTCAAAAGTGGTTTCCTGCACCAACACAAGTGCAAAAAGTGGTTTTTCAACACTAACACAAGTGCGAAAAGTGATTTTTCAACATTAACACAAGTGCGAAAAGTGGTTTTTCAACACTAACACAAGTGCGAAAAGTGGTTTTTCAACACTATCACAAGTGCAAAAAGTGTTTTTGCCACACTAATACAAGTGCAAAAGTGGTTTCCTGCACCAACACAAGTGCGAAAAGTGGTTTTTCAACACTAACATCTGCGCGAAAAGTGGTTTTTCCACACTAATAGAAGTGCAAAAGTGGTTTCCTGCACCAACACAAGTGCGAAAAGTGGTTTTTCAACACTAACACAAGTATGAAAAGTGGTTTTTCAACACTAACACAAGTGCGAAAAGTGGTTTTTCAACACTAACACAAGTGCGAAAAGTGTTTTTTCCACACTAATACAAGTGCAAAAGTGGTTTCCTGCACCAACACAAGTGCGAAAAGTGGTTTTTCAACACTAACACAAGTGCGAAAAGTGGTTTTTCAACACTAACACAAGTGCAAAAAGTGGTTTTTCAACACTAACACAAGTGCGAAAAGTGGTTTTTCCACACTAATACAAGTGCAAAAGTGGTTTCCTGCACCAACACAAGAGCGAGAAGTGGTTTTTCAACACTAACACAAGTGCGAAAAGTGGTTTTTCAACACTATCACAAGTGCAAAAAGTGTTTTTTCCACACTAATACAAGTGCAAAAGTGGTTTCCTGCACCAACACAAGTGCGAAAAGTGGTTTTTCAACACTAACACAAGTGCGAAAAGTGGTTTTTCAACACTAACACAAGTGCGAAAAGTGGTTTTTCAACACTAATACAAGTGAAAAAGTGGTTTCCTGTCACCAACACAAGTGCGAAAAGTGGTTTTTCAACACTAACACAAGTGCGAAAAGTGGTTTTTCAACACTAACACAAGTGCGAAAAGTGGTTTCCTGCACCAACACAGGTGCGAAAAGTGGTTTTTCAACACTAACACAAGTGCGAAAAGTGGTTTTTCTCCACTAACACAAGTGCAAAAAGTGGTTTTTCCACACTAATACAAGTTCAAAAGTGGTTTCCTGCACCAACACAAGTGCGAAAAGTGGTTTTTCAACACTAACACAAGTGCGAAAAGTGGTTTTTCAACACTAACACAAGTGCGAAAAGTGGTTTTTCAACACTAACACAAGTGCGAAAAGTGGTTTCCTGCACCAACACAAGTGCAAAAAGTGGTTTTTCAACACTAACACAAGTGCGAAAAGTGATTTTTCAACATTAACACAAGTGCGAAAAGTGGTTTTTCAACACTAACACAAGTGCGAAAAGTGGTTTTTCAACACTATCACAAGTGCAAAAAGTGTTTTTGCCACACTAATACAAGTGCAAAAGTGGTTTCCTGCACCAACACAAGTGCGAAAAGTGGTTTTTCAACACTAACACAAGTGCGAAAAGTGGTTTTTCAACACTAACACAAGTGCGAAAAGTGGTTTTTCAACACTAACACAAGTGCAAAAAGTGGTTTTTCAACACTAATACAAGTGAAAAAGTGGTTTACTGCACCAACACAAGTGCGAAAAGTGATTTTTCAACAGTAATACAAGTGCAAAAGTGGTTTCCTGCACCAACACATGTGCGAAAATTGGTTTTTCAACACTAAAGCAAGTGTGAAAAGTGGTTTTTCCACACTAGTACAAGTGCAAAAGTGGTTTCCTGCACCAAAACAAGTGCGAAAAGTGGTTTTTCAACACTAACACAAGTGCGAAAAGTGATTTTTCAACACTAACACAAGTGCGAAAAGTGGTTTTTCAACACTAACACAAGTGCGAAAAGTGGTTTTTCAACACTATCACAAGTGCAAAAAGTGTTTTTTCCACACTAATACAAGTGCAAAAGTGGTTTCCTGCACCAACACAGGTGCGAAAAGTGGTTTTTCAACACTAATACAAGTGCAAAAAGTGGTTTTTCACCACTAACACAAGTGCGAAAAGTGGTTTTGCCACACTAATACAAGTTCAAAAGTGGTTTCCTGCACCAACACAAGTGCGAAAAGTGGTTTTTCAACACTAACACAAGTGCGAAAAGTGATTTTTCAACATTAACACAAGTGCGAAAAGTGGTTTTTCAACACTAACACAAGTGCGAAAAGTGGTTTTTCAACACTATCACAAGTGCAAAAAGTGTTTTTGCCACACTAATACAAGTGCAAAAGTGGTTTCCTGCACCAACACAAGTGCGAAAAGTGGTTTTTCAACACTAACATCTGTGCGAAAAGTGGTTTTTCCACACTAATAGAAGTGCAAAAGTGGTTTCCTGCACCAACACAAGTGCGAAAAGTGGTTTTTCAACACTAACACAGGTGCGAAAAGTGGTTTTTCAACACTATCACAAGTGCAAAAAGTGTTTTTTCCACACTAATACAAGTGCAAAAGTGGTTTCCTGCACCAACACGAGTGCGAAAAGTGGTTTTTCAACACTAACACAAGTGCGAAAAGTGGTTTTTCAACACTAACCCAAGTGCGAAAAGTGGTTTTTCAACACTAACACAAGTGCGAAAAGTGTTTTTTCCACACTACTGCAAGTGCAAAAGTGGTTTCCTGCACCAACACAAGTGCGAAAAGTGGTTTTTCAACACTAACACAAGTGCGAAAAGTGGTTTTTCAACACTAACCCAAGTGCGAAAAGTGGTTTTTCAACACTAACGCAAGTGCGAAAAGTGTTTTTTCCATACTAATACAAGTGCAAAAGTGGTTTCCTGCACCAACACAAGTGCGAAAAGTGGTTTTTCAACACTAACACAAGTGCGAAAAGTGGTTTTTCAACACTAACACAAGTGCAAAAAGTGGTTTTTCAACACTAATACAAGTGAAAAAGTGGTTTCCTGCACCAACACAAGTGCGAAAAGTGGTTTTTCAACACTAACACAAGTGCGAAAAGTGGTTTTTCAACACTAACACACGTGCGAAAAGTGGTTTTTCAACACTAACACAAGTGCGAAAAGTGTTTTTTCCACACTAATACAAGTGCAAAAGTGGTTTCCTGCACCAACACAAGTGCGAAAAGTGGTTTTTCAACACTAACACAAGTGCGAAAAGTGGTTTTTCAACACTAACACAAGTGCGAAAAGTGGTTTTTCAACACTATCACAAGTGCAAAAAGTGTTTTTTCCACACTAATACAAGTGCTAAAGTGGTTTCCTGCACCAACACAGGTGCGAAAAGTGGTTTTTCAACACTAACACAAGTGCGAAAAGTGGTTTTACAACAATAACACAAGGGCGAAAAGTGGTTTTTCCACACTAATACAAGTGCAAAAGTGGTTTCCTGCACCAACACAAGTGCGAAAAGTGGTTTTTCAACACTAACACAAGTGCGAAAAGTGGTTTTTCAACACTAACACAAGTGCGAAAAGTGTTTTTTCAACACTAACACAAGTGCGAAAAGTGGTTTTTCCACACTAATACAAGTGCAAAAGTGGTTTCCTGCACCAACACAAGTGCGAAAAGTGGTTTTTCAACACTAACACAAGTGCGAAAAGTGGTTTTCAACACTATCACAAGTGCAAAAAGTGTTTTTTCCACACTAATACAAGTGCAAAAGTGGTTTCCTGCACCACCACAAGTGCGAAAAGTGGTTTTTCAACACTAACACAAGTGCGAAAAGTGGTTTTTCAACACTATCACAAGTGCAAAAAGTGTTTTTTCCACACTAATACAAGTGCAAAAGTGGTTTCCTGCACCAACACAATTGGGAAAAGTGGTTTTTCAACACTAACATAAGTGCGAAAAGTGGTTTTTCCACACTAATACAAGTGCAAAAGTGGTTTCCTGCACCAACACAAGTGCGAAAAGTGGTTTTTCAACACTAACACAAGTGTGAAAAGTGGTTTTTCAACACTAACACAAGTGCGAAAAGTGGTTTTTCAACACTAACACAAGTGCGAAAAGTGTTTTTCCACACTAATACAAGTGCAAAAGTGGTTTCCTGCACCAACACAAGTGCGAAAAGTGGTTTTTCAACACTAACACAAGTGCGAAAAGTGGTTTTTCAACACTATCACAAGTGCAAAAAGTGTTTTTTCCATACTAATACAAGTGCAAAAGTGGTTTCCTGCACCAACACAAGTGCGAAAAGTGGTTTTTCAACACGAACACAAGTGCGAAAAGTGGTTTTTCAACACTAACACAAGTGCAAAAAGTGGTTTTTCAACACTAATACAAGTGCAAAAGTGGTTTCCTGCACCAACACAAGTGCGAAAAGTGGTTTTTCAACACTAACACAAGTGCGAAAAGTGGTTTTTCAACACTATCACAAGTGCAAAAAGTGGTTTTTCCATACTAATACAAGTGCAAAAGTGGTTTCCTGCACCAACACAAGTGCGAAAAGTGGTTTTTCAACACGAACACAAGTGCGAAAAGTGGTTTTTCAACACTAACACAAGTGCAAAAAGTGGTTTTTCAACACTAATACAAGTGAAAAAGTGGTTTCCTGCACCAACACCAGTGCGAAAAGTGGTTTTTCAACACTAACACAAGTGCGAAAAGTGGTTTTTCAACACTAACACAAGTGCGAAAAGTGGTTTTTCAACACTAACACAAGTGCGAAAAGTGGTTTTTTCCACACTAATACAAGTTCAAAAGTGTTTTTTCCACACTAATACAAGTGCAAAAGTGGTTTCCTGCACCAACACAAGTGCGAAAAGTGGTTTTTCAACACTAACACAAGTGCGAAAAGTGATTTTTCAACAGTAATACAAGTGCAAAAGTGGTTTCCTGCACCAACACATGTGCGAAAAGTGGTTTTTCAACACTAACGCAAGTGTGAAAAGTGGTTTTTCCACACTAGTACAAGTGCAAAAGTGGTTTCCTGCACCAAAACAAGTGCGAAAAGTGGTTTTTCAACACTAACACAAGTGCGAAAAGTGATTTTTCAACACTAACACAAGTGCGAAAAGTGGTTTTTCAACACTAACACAAGTGCGAAAAGTGGTTTTTCAACACTATCACAAGTGCAAAAAGTGTTTTTTCCACACTAATACAAGTGCAAAAGTGGTTTCCTGCACCAACACAGGTGCGAAAAGTGGTTTTTCAACACTAACACAAGTGCAAAAAGTGGTTTTTCACCACTAACACAAGTGCGAAAAGTGGTTTTGCCACACTAATACAAGTTCAAAAGTGGTTTCCTGCACCAACACAAGTGCAAAAAGTGGTTTTTCAACACTAACACAAGTGCGAAAAGTGATTTTTCAACATTAACACAAGTGCGAAAAGTGGTTTTTCAACACTAACACAAGTGCGAAAAGTGGTTTTTCAACACTATCACAAGTGCAAAAAGTGTTTTTGCCACACTAATACAAGTGCAAAAGTGGTTTCCTGCACCAACACAAGTGCGAAAAGTGGTTTTTCAACACTAACATCTGTGCGAAAAGTGGTTTTTCCACACTAATAGAAGTGCAAAAGTGGTTTCCTGCACCAACACAAGTGCGAAAAGTGGTTTTTCAACACTAACACAAGTATGAAAAGTGGTTTTTCAACACTAACACAAGTGCGAAAAGTGGTTTTTCAACACTAACACAAGTGCGAAAAGTGTTTTTTCCACACTAATACAAGTGCAAAAGTGGTTTCCTGCACCAACACAAGTGCGAAAAGTGGTTTTTCAACACTAACACAAGTGCGAAAAGTGGTTTTTCAACACTAACACAAGTGCAAAAAGTGGTTTTTCAACACTAACACAAGTGCGAAAAGTGGTTTTTCCACACTAATACAAGTGCAAAAGTGGTTTCCTGCACCAACACAAGTGCGAGCAGTGGTTTTTCAACACTAACACAAGTGCGAAAAGTGGTTTTTCAACACTATCACAAGTGCAAAAAGTGTTTTTTCCACACTAATACAAGTGCAAAAGTGGTTTCCTGCACCAACACAAGTGCGAAAAGTGGTTTTTCAACACTAACACAAGTGCGAAAAGTGGTTTTTCAACACTAACACAAGTGCGAAAAGTGGTTTTTCAACACTAATACAAGTGAAAAAGTGGTTTCCTGTCACCAACACAAGTGCGAAAAGTGGTTTTTCAACACTAACACAAGTGCGAAAAGTGGTTTTTCAACACTAACACAAGTGCGAAAAGTGGTTTCCTGCACCAACACAGGTGCGAAAAGTGGTTTTTCAACACTAACACAAGTGCGAAAAGTGGTTTTTCTCCACTAACACAAGTGCAAAAAGTGGTTTTTCCACACTAATACAAGTTCAAAAGTGGTTTCCTGCACCAACACAAGTGCGAAAAGTGGTTTTTCAACACTAACACAAGTGCGAAAAGTGGTTTTTCAACACTAACACAAGTGCGAAAAGTGGTTTTTCAACACTAACACAAGTGCAAAAAGTGGTTTTTCCACACTAATACAAGTGCAAAATTGGTTTCCTGCACCAACACAGGTGCGAAAAGTGGTTTTTCAACACTAACACAAGTGCAAAAAGTGGTTTTTCACCACTAACACAAGTGCGAAAAGTGGTTTTGCCACACTAATACAAGTTCAAAAGTGGTTTCCTGCACCAACACAAGTGCAAAAAGTGGTTTTTCAACACTAACACAAGTGCGAAAAGTGATTTTTCAACATTAACACAAGTGCGAAAAGTGGTTTTTCAACACTAACACAAGTGCGAAAAGTGTTTTTTCAACACTAACACAAGTGCGAAAAGTGGTTTTTCCACACTAATACAAGTGCAAAAGTGGTTTCCTGCACCAACACAAGTGCGAAAAGTGGTTTTTCAACACTAACACAAGTGCGAAAAGTGGTTTTCAACACTATCACAAGTGCAAAAAGTGTTTTTTCCACACTAATACAAGTGCAAAAGTGGTTTCCTGCACCACCACAAGTGCGAAAAGTGGTTTTTCAACACTAACACAAGTGCGAAAAGTGGTTTTTCAACACTATCACAAGTGCAAAAAGTGTTTTTTCCACACTAATACAAGTGCAAAAGTGGTTTCCTGCACCAACACAATTGGGAAAAGTGGTTTTTCAACACTAACATAAGTGCGAAAAGTGGTTTTTCCACACTAATACAAGTGCAAAAGTGGTTTCCTGCACCAACACAAGTGCGAAAAGTGGTTTTTCAACACTAACACAAGTGTGAAAAGTGGTTTTTCAACACTAACACAAGTGCGAAAAGTGGTTTTTCAACACTAACACAAGTGCGAAAAGTGTTTTTCCACACTAATACAAGTGCAAAAGTGGTTTCCTGCACCAACACAAGTGCGAAAAGTGGTTTTTCAACACTAACACAAGTGCGAAAAGTGGTTTTTCAACACTATCACAAGTGCAAAAAGTGTTTTTTCCATACTAATACAAGTGCAAAAGTGGTTTCCTGCACCAACACAAGTGCGAAAAGTGGTTTTTCAACACGAACACAAGTGCGAAAAGTGGTTTTTCAACACTAACACAAGTGCAAAAAGTGGTTTTTCAACACTAATACAAGTGCAAAAGTGGTTTCCTGCACCAACACAAGTGCGAAAAGTGGTTTTTCAACACTAACACAAGTGCGAAAAGTGGTTTTTCAACACTATCACAAGTGCAAAAAGTGGTTTTTCCATACTAATACAAGTGCAAAAGTGGTTTCCTGCACCAACACAAGTGCGAAAAGTGGTTTTTCAACACGAACACAAGTGCGAAAAGTGGTTTTTCAACACTAACACAAGTGCAAAAAGTGGTTTTTCAACACTAATACAAGTGAAAAAGTGGTTTCCTGCACCAACACCAGTGCGAAAAGTGGTTTTTCAACACTAACACAAGTGCGAAAAGTGGTTTTTCAACACTAACACAAGTGCGAAAAGTGGTTTTTCAACACTAACACAAGTGCGAAAAGTGGTTTTTTCCACACTAATACAAGTTCAAAAGTGTTTTTTCCACACTAATACAAGTGCAAAAGTGGTTTCCTGCACCAACACAAGTGCGAAAAGTGGTTTTTCAACACTAACACAAGTGCGAAAAGTGATTTTTCAACAGTAATACAAGTGCAAAAGTGGTTTCCTGCACCAACACATGTGCGAAAAGTGGTTTTTCAACACTAACGCAAGTGTGAAAAGTGGTTTTTCCACACTAGTACAAGTGCAAAAGTGGTTTCCTGCACCAAAACAAGTGCGAAAAGTGGTTTTTCAACACTAACACAAGTGCGAAAAGTGATTTTTCAACACTAACACAAGTGCGAAAAGTGGTTTTTCAACACTAACACAAGTGCGAAAAGTGGTTTTTCAACACTATCACAAGTGCAAAAAGTGTTTTTTCCACACTAATACAAGTGCAAAAGTGGTTTCCTGCACCAACACAGGTGCGAAAAGTGGTTTTTCAACACTAACACAAGTGCAAAAAGTGGTTTTTCACCACTAACACAAGTGCGAAAAGTGGTTTTGCCACACTAATACAAGTTCAAAAGTGGTTTCCTGCACCAACACAAGTGCAAAAAGTGGTTTTTCAACACTAACACAAGTGCGAAAAGTGATTTTTCAACATTAACACAAGTGCGAAAAGTGGTTTTTCAACACTAACACAAGTGCGAAAAGTGGTTTTTCAACACTATCACAAGTGCAAAAAGTGTTTTTGCCACACTAATACAAGTGCAAAAGTGGTTTCCTGCACCAACACAAGTGCGAAAAGTGGTTTTTCAACACTAACATCTGTGCGAAAAGTGGTTTTTCCACACTAATAGAAGTGCAAAAGTGGTTTCCTGCACCAACACAAGTGCGAAAAGTGGTTTTTCAACACTAACACAAGTATGAAAAGTGGTTTTTCAACACTAACACAAGTGCGAAAAGTGGTTTTTCAACACTAACACAAGTGCGAAAAGTGTTTTTTCCACACTAATACAAGTGCAAAAGTGGTTTCCTGCACCAACACAAGTGCGAAAAGTGGTTTTTCAACACTAACACAAGTGCGAAAAGTGGTTTTTCAACACTAACACAAGTGCAAAAAGTGGTTTTTCAACACTAACACAAGTGCGAAAAGTGGTTTTTCCACACTAATACAAGTGCAAAAGTGGTTTCCTGCACCAACACAAGTGCGAGCAGTGGTTTTTCAACACTAACACAAGTGCGAAAAGTGGTTTTTCAACACTATCACAAGTGCAAAAAGTGTTTTTTCCACACTAATACAAGTGCAAAAGTGGTTTCCTGCACCAACACAAGTGCGAAAAGTGGTTTTTCAACACTAACACAAGTGCGAAAAGTGGTTTTTCAACACTAACACAAGTGCGAAAAGTGGTTTTTCAACACTAATACAAGTGAAAAAGTGGTTTCCTGTCACCAACACAAGTGCGAAAAGTGGTTTTTCAACACTAACACAAGTGCGAAAAGTGGTTTTTCAACACTAACACAAGTGCGAAAAGTGGTTTCCTGCACCAACACAGGTGCGAAAAGTGGTTTTTCAACACTAACACAAGTGCGAAAAGTGGTTTTTCTCCACTAACACAAGTGCAAAAAGTGGTTTTTCCACACTAATACAAGTTCAAAAGTGGTTTCCTGCACCAACACAAGTGCGAAAAGTGGTTTTTCAACACTAACACAAGTGCGAAAAGTGGTTTTTCAACACTAACACAAGTGCGAAAAGTGGTTTTTCAACACTAACACAAGTGCAAAAAGTGGTTTTTCCACACTAATACAAGTGCAAAATTGGTTTCCTGCACCAACACAGGTGCGAAAAGTGGTTTTTCAACACTAACACAAGTGCAAAAAGTGGTTTTTCACCACTAACACAAGTGCGAAAAGTGGTTTTGCCACACTAATACAAGTTCAAAAGTGGTTTCCTGCACCAACACAAGTGCAAAAAGTGGTTTTTCAACACTAACACAAGTGCGAAAAGTGATTTTTCAACATTAACACAAGTGCGAAAAGTGGTTTTTCAACACTAACACAAGTGCGAAAAGTGGTTTTTCAACACTATCACAAGTGCAAAAAGTGTTTTTGCCACACTAATACAAGTGCAAAAGTGTTTTCCTGCACCAACACAAGTGCGAAAAGTGATTTTTCAACATTAACACAAGTGCGAAAAGTGGTTTTTCAACACTAACACAAGTGCGAAAAGTGGTTTTTCAACACGATCACAAGTGCAAAAAGTGTTTTTGCCACACTAATACAAGTGCAAAAGTGGTTTCCTGCACCAACACAAGTGCGAAAAGTGGTTTTTCAACACTAACATCTGTGCGAAAAGTGGTTTTTCCACACTAATAGAAGTGCAAAAGTGGTTTCCTGCACCAACACAAGTGCGAAAAGTGGTTTTTCAACACTAACACAAGTATGAAAACTGGTTTTTCAACACTAACACAAGTGCGAAAAGTGGTTTTTCAACACTAACACAAGTGCGAAAAGTGTTTTTTCCACACTAATACAAGTGCAAAAGTGGTTTCCTGCACCAACACAAGTGCGAAAAGTGGTTTTTCAACACTAACACAAGTGCGAAAAGTGGTTTTTCAACACTAACACAAGTGCAAAAAGTGGTTTTTCAACACTAACACAAGTGCGAAAAGTGGTTTTTCCACACTAATACAAGTGCAAAAGTGGTTTCCTGCACCAACACAAGTGCGAGAGGTGGTTTTTCAACACTAACACAAGTGCGAAAAGTGGTTTTTCAACACTATCACAAGTGCAAAAAGTGTTTTTTCCACACTAATACAAGTGCAAAAGTGGTTTCCTGCACCAACACAAGTGCGAAAAGTGGTTTTTCAACACTAACACAAGTGCGAAAAGTGGTTTTTCAACACTAACACAAGTGCGAAAAGTGGTTTTTCAACACTAATACAAGTGAAAAAGTGGTTTCCTGTCACCAACACAAGTGCGAAAAGTGGTTTTTCAACACTAACACAAGTGCGAAAAGTGGTTTTTCAACACTAACACAAGTGCGAAAAGTGGTTTCCTGCACCAACACAGGTGCGAAAAGTGGTTTTTCAACACTAACACAAGTGCGAAAAGTGGTTTTTCTCCACTAACACAAGTGCAAAAAGTGGTTTTTCCACACTAATACAAGTTCAAAAGTGGTTTCCTGCACCAACACAAGTGCGAAAAGTGGTTTTTCAACACTAACACAAGTGCGAAAAGTGGTTTTTCAACACTAACACAAGTGCGAAAAGTGGTTTTTCAACACTAACACAAGTGCAAAAAGTGGTTTTTCCACACTAATACAAGTGCAAAATTGGTTTCCTGCACCAACACAGGTGCGAAAAGTGGTTTTTCAACACTAACACAAGTGCAAAAAGTGGTTTTTCACCACTAACACAAGTGCGAAAAGTGGTTTTGCCACACTAATACAAGTTCAAAAGTGGTTTCCTGCACCAACACAAGTGCAAAAAGTGGTTTTTCAACACTAACACAAGTGCGAAAAGTGATTTTTCAACATTAACACAAGTGCGAAAAGTGGTTTTTCAACACTAACACAAGTGCGAAAAGTCGTTTTTCAACACTATCACAAGTGCAAAAAGTGTTTTTGCCACACTAATACAAGTGCAAAAGTGTTTTCCTGCACCAACACAAGTGCGAAAAGTGGTTTTTCAACACTAACACAAGTGCGAAAAGTGGTTTTTCAACACTAACACAAGTGCGAAAAGTGGTTTTTCAACACTAACACAAGTGCAAAAAGTGGTTTTTCAACACTAATACAAGTGAAAAAGTGGTTTACTGCACCAACACAAGTGCGAAAAGTGATTTTTCAACAGTAATACAAGTGCAAAAGTGGTTTCCTGCACCAACACATGTGCGAAAATTGGTTTTTCAACACTAACGCAAGTGTGAAAAGTGGTTTTTCCACACTAGTACAAGTGCAAAAGTGGTTTCCTGCACCAAAACAAGTGCGAAAAGTGGTTTTTCAACACTAACACAAGTGCGAAAAGTGATTTTTCAACACTAACACAAGTGCGAAAAGTGGATTTTCAACACTAACACAAGTGCGAAAAGTGGTTTTTCAACACTATCACAAGTGCAAAAAGTGTTTTTTCCACACTAATACAAGTGCAAAAGTGGTTTCCTGCACCAACACAGGTGCGAAAAGTGGTTTTTCAACACTAATACAAGTGCAAAAAGTGGTTTTTCACCACTAACACAAGTGCGAAAAGTGGTTTTGCCACACTAATACAAGTTCAAAAGTGGTTTCCTGCACCAACACAAGTGCGAAAAGTGGTTTTTCAACACTAACACAAGTGCGAAAAGTGATTTTTCAACATTAACACAAGTGCGAAAAGTGGTTTTTCAACACTAACACAAGTGCGAAAAGTGGTTTTTCAACACTATCACAAGTGCAAAAAGTGTTTTTGCCACACTAATACAAGTGCAAAAGTGGTTTCCTGCACCAACACAAGTGCGAAAAGTGGTTTTTCAACACTAACATCTGTGCGAAAAGTGGTTTTTCCACACTAATAGAAGTGCAAAAGTGGTTTCCTGCACCAACACAAGTGCGAAAAGTGGTTTTTCAACACTAACACAAGTGCGAAAAGTGGTTTTTCAACACTATCACAAGTGCAAAAAGTGTTTTTTCCACACTAATACAAGTGCAAAAGTGGTTTCCTGCACCAACACAAGTGCGAAAAGTGGTTTTTCAACACTAACACAAGTGCGAAAAGTGGTTTTTCAACACTAACCCAAGTGCGAAAAGTGGTTTTTCAACACGAACACAAGTGCGAAAAGTGTTTTTTCCACACTACTGCAAGTGCAAAAGTGGTTTCCTGCACCAACACAAGTGCGAAAAGTGGTTTTTCAACACGAACACAAGTGCGAAAAGTGGTTTTTCAACACTAACACAAGTGCAAAAAGTGGTTTTTCAACACTAATACAAGTGCAAAAGTGGTTTCCTGCACCAACACAAGTGCGAAAAGTGGTTTTTCAACACTAACACAAGTGCGAAAAGTGGTTTTTCAACACTATCACAAGTGCAAAAAGTGGTTTTTCCATACTAATACAAGTGCAAAAGTGGTTTCCTGCACCAACACAAGTGCGAAAAGTGGTTTTTCAACACGAACACAAGTGCGAAAAGTGGTTTTTCAACACTAACACAAGTGCAAAAAGTGGTTTTTCAACACTAATACAAGTGAAAAAGTGGTTTCCTGCACCAACACCAGTGCGAAAAGTGGTTTTTCAACACTAACACAAGTGCGAAAAGTGGTTTTTCAACACTAACACAAGTGCGAAAAGTGGTTTTTCAACACTAACACAAGTGCGAAAAGTGGTTTTTTCCACACTAATACAAGTTCAAAAGTGTTTTTTCCACACTAATACAAGTGCAAAAGTGGTTTCCTGCACCAACACAAGTGCGAAAAGTGGTTTTTCAACACTAACACAAGTGCGAAAAGTGATTTTTCAACAGTAATACAAGTGCAAAAGTGGTTTCCTGCACCAACACATGTGCGAAAAGTGGTTTTTCAACACTAACGCAAGTGTGAAAAGTGGTTTTTCCACACTAGTACAAGTGCAAAAGTGGTTTCCTGCACCAAAACAAGTGCGAAAAGTGGTTTTTCAACACTAACACAAGTGCGAAAAGTGATTTTTCAACACTAACACAAGTGCGAAAAGTGGTTTTTCAACACTAACACAAGTGCGAAAAGTGGTTTTTCAACACTATCACAAGTGCAAAAAGTGTTTTTTCCACACTAATACAAGTGCAAAAGTGGTTTCCTGCACCAACACAGGTGCGAAAAGTGGTTTTTCAACACTAACACAAGTGCAAAAAGTGGTTTTTCACCACTAACACAAGTGCGAAAAGTGGTTTTGCCACACTAATACAAGTTCAAAAGTGGTTTCCTGCACCAACACAAGTGCAAAAAGTGGTTTTTCAACACTAACACAAGTGCGAAAAGTGATTTTTCAACATTAACACAAGTGCGAAAAGTGGTTTTTCAACACTAACACAAGTGCGAAAAGTGGTTTTTCAACACTATCACAAGTGCAAAAAGTGTTTTTGCCACACTAATACAAGTGCAAAAGTGGTTTCCTGCACCAACACAAGTGCGAAAAGTGGTTTTTCAACACTAACATCTGTGCGAAAAGTGGTTTTTCCACACTAATAGAAGTGCAAAAGTGGTTTCCTGCACCAACACAAGTGCGAAAAGTGGTTTTTCAACACTAACACAAGTATGAAAAGTGGTTTTTCAACACTAACACAAGTGCGAAAAGTGGTTTTTCAACACTAACACAAGTGCGAAAAGTGTTTTTTCCACACTAATACAAGTGCAAAAGTGGTTTCCTGCACCAACACAAGTGCGAAAAGTGGTTTTTCAACACTAACACAAGTGCGAAAAGTGGTTTTTCAACACTAACACAAGTGCAAAAAGTGGTTTTTCAACACTAACACAAGTGCGAAAAGTGGTTTTTCCACACTAATACAAGTGCAAAAGTGGTTTCCTGCACCAACACAAGTGCGAGAGGTGGTTTTTCAACACTAACACAAGTGCGAAAAGTGGTTTTTCAACACTATCACAAGTGCAAAAAGTGTTTTTTCCACACTAATACAAGTGCAAAAGTGGTTTCCTGCACCAACACAAGTGCGAAAAGTGGTTTTTCAACACTAACACAAGTGCGAAAAGTGGTTTTTCAACACTAACACAAGTGCGAAAAGTGGTTTTTCAACACTAATACAAGTGAAAAAGTGGTTTCCTGTCACCAACACAAGTGCGAAAAGTGGTTTTTCAACACTAACACAAGTGCGAAAAGTGGTTTTTCAACACTAACACAAGTGCGAAAAGTGGTTTCCTGCACCAACACAGGTGCGAAAAGTGGTTTTTCAACACTAACACAAGTGCGAAAAGTGGTTTTTCTCCACTAACACAAGTGCAAAAAGTGGTTTTTCCACACTAATACAAGTTCAAAAGTGGTTTCCTGCACCAACACAAGTGCGAAAAGTGGTTTTTCAACACTAACACAAGTGCGAAAAGTGGTTTTTCAACACTAACACAAGTGCGAAAAGTGGTTTTTCAACACTAACACAAGTGCAAAAAGTGGTTTTTCCACACTAATACAAGTGCAAAATTGGTTTCCTGCACCAACACAGGTGCGAAAAGTGGTTTTTCAACACTAACACAAGTGCAAAAAGTGGTTTTTCACCACTAACACAAGTGCGAAAAGTGGTTTTGCCACACTAATACAAGTTCAAAAGTGGTTTCCTGCACCAACACAAGTGCAAAAAGTGGTTTTTCAACACTAACACAAGTGCGAAAAGTGATTTTTCAACATTAACACAAGTGCGAAAAGTGGTTTTTCAACACTAACACAAGTGCGAAAAGTGGTTTTTCAACACTATCACAAGTGCAAAAAGTGTTTTTGCCACACTAATACAAGTGCAAAAGTGTTTTCCTGCACCAACACAAGTGCGAAAAGTGATTTTTCAACATTAACACAAGTGCGAAAAGTGGTTTTTCAACACTAACACAAGTGCGAAAAGTGGTTTTTCAACACTATCACAAGTGCAAAAAGTGTTTTTGCCACACTAATACAAGTGCAAAAGTGGTTTCCTGCACCAACACAAGTGCGAAAAGTGGTTTTTCAACACTAACATCTGTGCGAAAAGTGGTTTTTCCACACTAATAGAAGTGCAAAAGTGGTTTCCTGCACCAACACAAGTGCGAAAAGTGGTTTTTCAACACTAACACAAGTATGAAAACTGGTTTTTCAACACTAACACAAGTGCGAAAAGTGGTTTTTCAACACTAACACAAGTGCGAAAAGTGTTTTTTCCACACTAATACAAGTGCAAAAGTGGTTTCCTGCACCAACACAAGTGCGAAAAGTGGTTTTTCAACACTAACACAAGTGCGAAAAGTGGTTTTTCAACACTAACACAAGTGCAAAAAGTGGTTTTTCAACACTAACACAAGTGCGAAAAGTGGGTTTTCCACACTAATACAAGTGCAAAAGTGGTTTCCTGCACCAACACAAGTGCGAGAGGTGGTTTTTCAACACTAACACAAGTGCGAAAAGTGGTTTTTCAACACTATCACAAGTGCAAAAAGTGTTTTTTCCACACTAATACAAGTGCAAAAGTGGTTTCCTGCACCAACACAAGTGCGAAAAGTGGTTTTTCAACACTAACACAAGTGCGAAAAGTGGTTTTTCAACACTAACACAAGTGCGAAAAGTGGTTTTTCAACACTAATACAAGTGAAAAAGTGGTTTCCTGTCACCAACACAAGTGCGAAAAGTGGTTTTTCAACACTAACACAAGTGCGAAAAGTGGTTTTTCAACACTAACACAAGTGCGAAAAGTGGTTTCCTGCACCAACACAGGTGCGAAAAGTGGTTTTTCAACACTAACACAAGTGCAAAAAGTGGTTTTTCTCCACTAACACAAGTGCAAAAAGTGGTTTTTCCACACTAATACAAGTTCAAAAGTGGTTTCCTGCACCAACACAAGTGCGAAAAGTGGTTTTTCAACACTAACACAAGTGCGAAAAGTGGTTTTTCAACACTAACACAAGTGCGAAAAGTGGTTTTTCAACACTAACACAAGTGCAAAAAGTGGTTTTTCCACACTAATACAAGTGCAAAATTGGTTTCCTGCACCAACACAGGTGCGAAAAGTGGTTTTTCAACACTAACACAAGTGCAAAAAGTGGTTTTTCACCACTAACACAAGTGCGAAAAGTGGTTTTGCCACACTAATACAAGTTCAAAAGTGGTTTCCTGCACCAACACAAGTGCAAAAAGTGGTTTTTCAACACTAACACAAGTGCGAAAAGTGATTTTTCAACATTAACACAAGTGCGAAAAGTGGTTTTTCAACACTAACACAAGTGCGAAAAGTCGTTTTTCAACACTATCACAAGTGCAAAAAGTGTTTTTGCCACACTAATACAAGTGCAAAAGTGTTTTCCTGCACCAACACAAGTGCGAAAAGTGGTTTTTCAACACTAACACAAGTGCGAAAAGTGGTTTTTCAACACTAACACAAGTGCGAAAAGTGGTTTTTCAACACTAACACAAGTGCAAAAAGTGGTTTTTCAACACTAATACAAGTGAAAAAGTGGTTTACTGCACCAACACAAGTGCGAAAAGTGATTTTTCAACAGTAATACAAGTGCAAAAGTGGTTTCCTGCACCAACACATGTGCGAAAATTGGTTTTTCAACACTAACGCAAGTGTGAAAAGTGGTTTTTCCACACTAGTACAAGTGCAAAAGTGGTTTCCTGCACCAAAACAAGTGCGAAAAGTGGTTTTTCAACACTAACACAAGTGCGAAAAGTGATTTTTCAACACTAACACAAGTGCGAAAAGTGGTTTTTCAACACTAACACAAGTGCGAAAAGTGGTTTTTCAACACTATCACAAGTGCAAAAAGTGTTTTTTCCACACTAATACAAGTGCAAAAGTGGTTTCCTGCACCAACACAGGTGCGAAAAGTGGTTTTTCAACACTAATACAAGTGCAAAAAGTGGTTTTTCACCACTAACACAAGTGCGAAAAGTGGTTTTGCCACACTAATACAAGTTCAAAAGTGGTTTCCTGCACCAACACAAGTGCGAAAAGTGGTTTTTCAACACTAACACAAGTGCGAAAAGTGATTTTTCAACATTAACACAAGTGCGAAAAGTGGTTTTTCAACACTAACACAAGTGCGAAAAGTGGTTTTTCAACACTATCACAAGTGCAAAAAGTGTTTTTGCCACACTAATACAAGTGCAAAAGTGGTTTCCTGCACCAACACAAGTGCGAAAAGTGGTTTTTCAACACTAACATCTGTGCGAAAAGTGGTTTTTCCACACTAATAGAAGTGCAAAAGTGGTTTCCTGCACCAACACAAGTGCGAAAAGTGGTTTTTCAACACTAACACAAGTGCGAAAAGTGGTTTTTCAACACTATCACAAGTGCAAAAAGTGTTTTTTCCACACTAATACAAGTGCAAAAGTGGTTTCCTGCACCAACACAAGTGCGAAAAGTGGTTTTTCAACACTAACACAAGTGCGAAAAGTGGTTTTTCAACACTAACCCAAGTGCGAAAAGTGGTTTTTCAACACGAACACAAGTGCGAAAAGTGTTTTTTCCACACTACTGCAAGTGCAAAAGTGGTTTCCTGCACCAACACAAGTGCGAAAAGTGGTTTTTCAACACTAACACAAGTGCGAAAAGTGGTTTTTCAACACTAACCCAAGTGCGAAAAGTGGTTTTTCAACACTAACACAAGTGCGAAAAGTGTTTTTTCCATACTAATACAAGTGCAAAAGTGGTTTCCTGCACCAACACAAGTGCGAAAAGTGGTTTTTCAACACTAACACAAGTGCGAAAAGTGGTTTTTCAACACTAACACAAGTGCAAAAAGTGGTTTTTCAACACTAATACAAGTGAAAAAGTGGTTTCCTGCACCAACACAAGTGCGAAAAGTGGTTTTTCAACACTAACACAAGTGCGAAAAGTGGTTTTTCAACACTAACACACGTGCGAAAAGTGGTTTTTCAACACTAACACAAGTGCGAAAAGTGTTTTTTCCACACTAATACAAGTGCAAAAGTGGTTTCCTGCACCAACACAAGTGCGAAAAGTGGTTTTTCAACACTAACACAAGTGCGAAAAGTGGTTTTTCAACACTAACACAAGTGCGAAAAGTGGTTTTTCAACACTATCACAAGTGCAAAAAGTGTTTTTTCCACACTAATACAAGTGCTAAAGTGGTTTCCTGCACCAACACAGGTGCGAAAAGTGGTTTTTCAACACTAACACAAGTGCGAAAAGTGGTTTTTCAACAATAACACAAGGGCGAAAAGTGGTTTTTCCACACTAATACAAGTGCAAAAGTGGTTTCCTGCACCAACACAAGTGCGAAAAGTGGTTTTTCAACACTAACACAAGTGCGAAAAGTGGTTTTTCAACACTAACACAAGTGCGAAAAGTGTTTTTTCAACACTAACACAAGTGCGAAAAGTGGTTTTTCCACACTAATACAAGTGCAAAAGTGGTTTCCTGCACCAACACAAGTGCGAAAAGTGGTTTTTCAACACCAACACAAGTGCGAAAAGTGGTTTTCAACACTATCACAAGTGCAAAAAGTGCTTTTTCCACACTAATACAAGTGCAAAAGTGGTTTCCTGCACCACCACAAGTGCAAAAAGTGGTTTTTCAACACTAACACAAGTGCGAAAAGTGGTTTTTCAACACTATCACAAGTGCAAAAAGTGTTTTTCCACACTAATACAAGTGCAAAAGTGGTTTCCTGCACCAACACAATTGGGAAAAGTGGTTTTTCAACACTAACATAAGTGCGAAAAGTGGTTTTTCCACACTAATACAAGTGCAAAAGTGGTTTCCTGCACCAACACAAGTGCGAAAAGTGGTTTTTCAACACTAACACAAGTGTGAAAAGTGGTTTTTCAACACTAACACAAGTGCGAAAAGTGGTTTTTCAACACTAACACAAGTGCGAAAAGTGTTTTTCCACACTAATACAAGTGCAAAAGTGGTTTCCTGCACCAACACAAGTGCGAAAAGTGGTTTTTCAACACTAACACAAGTGCGAAAAGTGGTTTTTCAACAGTAACACAAGTGCGAAAAGTGGTTTTTCAACACTAACACAAGTGCGAAAAGTGGTTTTTCCACACTAATACAAGTGCAAAAGTGGTTTCCTGCACCAACACAAGTGCGAAAAGTGGTTTTTCAACACTAACACAAGTGCGAAAAGTGGTTTTTCAACACTATCACAAGTGCAAAAAGTGTTTTTTCCATACTAATACAAGTGCAAAAGTGGTTTCCTGCACCAACACAAGTGCGAAAAGTGGTTTTTCAACACTAACACAAGTGCGAAAAGTGGTTTTTCAACACTAACACAAGTGCAAAAAGTGGTTTTTCAACACTAATACAAGTGAAAAAGTGGTTTCCTGCACCAACACAAGTGCGAAAAGTGGTTTTTCAACACTAACACAAGTGCGAAAAGTGGTTTTTCAACACTAACACAAGTGCGAAAAGTGGTTTTTCAACACTAACACAAGTGCGAAAAGTGGTTTTTCCACACTAATACAAGTTCAAAAGTGTTTTTTCCACACTAATACAAGTGCAAAAGTGGTTTCCTGCACCAACACAAGTGCGAAAAGTGGTTTTTCAACACTAACACAAGTGCGAAAAGTGATTTTTCAACAGTAATACAAGTGCAAAAGTGGTTTCCTGCACCAACACATGTGCGAAAAGTGGTTTTTCAACACTAACGCAAGTGTGAAAAGTGGTTTTTCCACACTAGTACAAGTGCAAAAGTGGTTTCCTGCACCAAAACAAGTGCGAAAAGTGGTTTTTCAACACTAACACAAGTGCGAAAAGTGATTTTTCAACACTAACACAAGTGCGAAAAGTGGTTTTTCAACACTAACACAAGTGCGAAAAGTGGTTTTTCAACACTATCACAAGTGCAAAAAGTGTTTTTTCCACACTAATACAAGTGCAAAAGTGGTTTCCTGCACCAACACAGGTGCGAAAAGTGGTTTTTCAACACTAACACAAGTGCAAAAAGTGGTTTTTCACCACTAACACAAGTGCGAAAAGTGGTTTTGCCACACTAATACAAGTTCAAAAGTGGTTTCCTGCACCAACACAAGTGCAAAAAGTGGTTTTTCAACACTAACACAAGTGCGAAAAGTGATTTTTCAACATTAACACAAGTGCGAAAAGTGGTTTTTCAACACTAACACAAGTGCGAAAAGTGGTTTTTCAACTCTATCACAAGTGCAAAAAGTGTTTTTGCCACACTAATACAAGTGCAAAAGTGGTTTCCTGCACCAACACAAGTGCGAAAAGTGTTTTTTCAACACTAACATCTGTGCGAAAAGTGGTTTTCCACACTAATAGAAGCGCAAAAGTGGTTTCCTGCACCAACACAAGTGCGAAAAGTGGTTTTTCAACACTAACACAAGTATGAAAAGTGGTTTTTCAACACTAACACAAGTGCGAAAAGTGGTTTTTCAACACTAACACAAGTGCGAAAAGTGTTTTTTCCACACTAATACAAGTGCAAAAGTGGTTTCCTGCACCAACACAAGTGCGAAAAGTGGTTTTTCAACACTAACACAAGTGCGAAAAGTGGGTTTTCAACACTAACACAAGTGCAAAAAGTGGTTTTTCAACACTAACACAAGTGCGAAAAGTGGTTTTTCCACACTAATACAAGTGCAAAAGTGGTTTCCTGCACCAACACAAGTGCGAGAGGTGGTTTTTCAACACTAACACAAGTGCGAAAAGTGGTTTTTCAACACTATCACAAGTGCAAAAAGTGTTTTTTCCACACTAATACAAGTGCAAAAGTGGTTTCCTGCACCAACACAAGTGCGAAAAGTGGTTTTTCAACACTAACACAAGTGCGAAAAGTGGTTTTTCAACACTAACACAAGTGCGAAAAGTGGTTTTTCAACACTAATACAAGTGAAAAAGTGGTTTCCTGTCACCAACACAAGTGCGAAAAGTGGTTTTTCAACACTAACACAAGTGCGAAAAGTGGTTTTTCAACACTAACACAAGTGCGAAAAGTGGTTTCCTGCACCAACACAGGTGCGAAAAGTGGTTTTTCAACACTAACACAAGTGCGAAAAGTGGTTTTTCTCCACTAACACAAGTGCAAAAAGTGGTTTTTCCACACTAATACAAGTTCAAAAGTGGTTTCCTGCACCAACACAAGTGCGAAAAGTGGTTTTTCAACACTAACACAAGTGCGAAAAGTGGTTTTTCAACACTAACACAAGTGCAAAAAGTGGTTTTTCAACACTAACACAAGTGCAAAAAGTGGTTTTTCCACACTAATACAAGTGCAAAATTGGTTTCCTGCACCAACACAGGTGCGAAAAGTGGTTTTTCAACACTAACACAAGTGCAAAAAGTGGTTTTTCACCACTAACACAAGTGCGAAAAGTGGTTTTGCCACACTAATACAAGTTCAAAAGTGGTTTCCTGCACCAACACAAGTGCAAAAAGTGGTTTTTCAACACTAACACAAGTGCGAAAAGTGATTTTTCAACATTAACACAAGTGCGAAAAGTGGTTTTTCAACACTAACACAAGTGCGAAAAGTGGTTTTTCAACACTATCACAAGTGCAAAAAGTGTTTTTGCCACACTAATACAAGTGCAAAAGTGGTTTCCTGCACCAACACAAGTGCGAAAAGTGGTTTTTCAACACTAACACAAGTGCGAAAAGTGGTTTTTCAACACTAACACAAGTGCGAAAAGTGGTTTTTCCACACTAATACAAGTTCAAAAGTGGTTTTTCAACACTAACACAAGTGCGAAAAGTGTTTTTTCCACATTAATACAAGCGCAAAAGTGGTTTCCTGCACCAACACAAGTGCGAAAAGTGGTTTTTCAACACTAACACAAGTGCGAAAAGTGGTTTTTCAACACTAACACAAGTGCGAAAAGTGGTTTTTCAACACTAACACAAGTGCGAAAGGTGGTTTTTCCACACTAATACAAGTGCAAAAGTGGTTTCCTGCACCAACACAAGTGCGAAAAATATTTTTTCAACACTAACACAAGTGCGAAAAGTGGTTTTTCAACACTATCACAAGTGCAAAAAGTGTTTTTTCCACACTAATACAAGTGCAAAAGTGGTTTCCTGCACCAACACAAGTGCGAAAAGTGGTTTTTCAACACTAGCACAAGTGCGAAAAGTGGTTTTTCAACACCAACACAAGTGCGAAAATTGGTTTTTCCACACTAATACAAGTGCAAAAGTGGTTTCCTGCACCAACACAGGTGCGAAAAGTGGTTTTTCAACACTAACACAAGTGCAAAAAGTGGTTTTTCAACACTAACACAAGTGCGAAAGGTGGTTTTTCCACACTAATACAAGTGCAAAAGTGGTTTCCTGCACCAACACAAGTGCGAAAAGTGGTTTTTCAACACTAACACAAGTGCGAAAAGTGGTTTTTCAACACTATCACAAGTGCAAAAAGTGTTTTTTCCACACTAATACAAGTGCAAAAGTGGTTTGCTGCACCAACACAAGTGCGAAAAGTGGTTTTTCAACACTAACACAAGTGCGAAAAGTGTTTTTTCAACACTATCACAAGTGCGAAAAGTGGTTTTTCCACACTAATACAAGTGCAAAAGTGGTTTCCTGCACCAACACAAGTGCGAAAAGTGGTTTTTCAACACTAACATCTGTGCGAAAAGTGGTTTTTCCACACTAATAGAAGTGCAAAAGTGGTTTCCTGCACCAACACAAGTGCGAAAAGTGGTTTTTCAACACTAACACAAGTGCGAAAAGTGGTTTTTCAACACTATCACAAGTGCAAAAAGTGTTTTTTCCACACTAATACAAGTGCAAAAGTGGTTTCCTGCACCAACACAAGTGCGAAAAGTGGTTTTTCAACACTAACACAAGTGCGAAAAGTGGTTTTTCAACACTAACCCAAGTGCGAAAAGTGGTTTTTCAACACGAACACAAGTGCGAAAAGTGTTTTTTCCACACTACTGCAAGTGCAAAAGTGGTTTCCTGCACCAACACAAGTGCGAAAAGTGGTTTTTCAACACTAACACAAGTGCGAAAAGTGGTTTTTCAACACTAACCCAAGTGCGAAAAGTGGTTTTTCAACACTAACACAAGTGCGAAAAGTGTTTTTTCCATACTAATACAAGTGCAAAAGTGGTTTCCTGCACCAACACAAGTGCGAAAAGTGGTTTTTCAACACTAACACAAGTGCGAAAAGTGGTTTTTCAACACTAACACAAGTGCAAAAAGTGGTTTTTCAACACTAATACAAGTGAAAAAGTGGTTTCCTGCACCAACACAAGTGCGAAAAGTGGTTTTTCAACACTAACACAAGTGCGAAAAGTGGTTTTTCAACACTAACACACGTGCGAAAAGTGGTTTTTCAACACTAACACAAGTGCGAAAAGTGTTTTTTCCACACTAATACAAGTGCAAAAGTGGTTTCCTGCACCAACACAAGTGCGAAAAGTGGTTTTTCAACACTAACACAAGTGCGAAAAGTGGTTTTTCAACACTAACACAAGTGCGAAAAGTGGTTTTTCAACACTATCACAAGTGCAAAAAGTGTTTTTTCCACACTAATACAAGTGCTAAAGTGGTTTCCTGCACCAACACAGGTGCGAAAAGTGGTTTTTCAACACTAACACAAGTGCGAAAAGTGGTTTTTCAACAATAACACAAGGGCGAAAAGTGGTTTTTCCACACTAATACAAGTGCAAAAGTGGTTTCCTGCACCAACACAAGTGCGAAAAGTGGTTTTTCAACACTAACACAAGTGCGAAAAGTGGTTTTTCAACACTAACACAAGTGCGAAAAGTGTTTTTTCAACACTAACACAAGTGCGAAAAGTGGTTTTTCCACACTAATACAAGTGCAAAAGTGGTTTCCTGCACCAACACAAGTGCGAAAAGTGGTTTTTCAACACCAACACAAGTGCGAAAAGTGGTTTTCAACACTATCACAAGTGCAAAAAGTGCTTTTTCCACACTAATACAAGTGCAAAAGTGGTTTCCTGCACCACCACAAGTGCAAAAAGTGGTTTTTCAACACTAACACAAGTGCGAAAAGTGGTTTTTCAACACTATCACAAGTGCAAAAAGTGTTTTTCCACACTAATACAAGTGCAAAAGTGGTTTCCTGCACCAACACAATTGGGAAAAGTGGTTTTTCAACACTAACATAAGTGCGAAAAGTGGTTTTTCCACACTAATACAAGTGCAAAAGTGGTTTCCTGCACCAACACAAGTGCGAAAAGTGGTTTTTCAACACTAACACAAGTGTGAAAAGTGGTTTTTCAACACTAACACAAGTGCGAAAAGTGGTTTTTCAACACTAACACAAGTGCGAAAAGTGTTTTTCCACACTAATACAAGTGCAAAAGTGGTTTCCTGCACCAACACAAGTGCGAAAAGTGGTTTTTCAACACTAACACAAGTGCGAAAAGTGGTTTTTCAACAGTAACACAAGTGCGAAAAGTGGTTTTTCAACACTAACACAAGTGCGAAAAGTGGTTTTTCCACACTAATACAAGTGCAAAAGTGGTTTCCTGCACCAACACAAGTGCGAAAAGTGGTTTTTCAACACTAACACAAGTGCGAAAAGTGGTTTTTCAACACTATCACAAGTGCAAAAAGTGTTTTTTCCATACTAATACAAGTGCAAAAGTGGTTTCCTGCACCAACACAAGTGCGAAAAGTGGTTTTTCAACACTAACACAAGTGCGAAAAGTGGTTTTTCAACACTAACACAAGTGCAAAAAGTGGTTTTTCAACACTAATACAAGTGAAAAAGTGGTTTCCTGCACCAACACAAGTGCGAAAAGTGGTTTTTCAACACTAACACAAGTGCGAAAAGTGGTTTTTCAACACTAACACAAGTGCGAAAAGTGGTTTTTCAACACTAACACAAGTGCGAAAAGTGGTTTTTCCACACTAATACAAGTTCAAAAGTGTTTTTTCCACACTAATACAAGTGCAAAAGTGGTTTCCTGCACCAACACAAGTGCGAAAAGTGGTTTTTCAACACTAACACAAGTGCGAAAAGTGATTTTTCAACAGTAATACAAGTGCAAAAGTGGTTTCCTGCACCAACACATGTGCGAAAAGTGGTTTTTCAACACTAACGCAAGTGTGAAAAGTGGTTTTTCCACACTAGTACAAGTGCAAAAGTGGTTTCCTGCACCAAAACAAGTGCGAAAAGTGGTTTTTCAACACTAACACAAGTGCGAAAAGTGATTTTTCAACACTAACACAAGTGCGAAAAGTGGTTTTTCAACACTAACACAAGTGCGAAAAGTGGTTTTTCAACACTATCACAAGTGCAAAAAGTGTTTTTTCCACACTAATACAAGTGCAAAAGTGGTTTCCTGCACCAACACAGGTGCGAAAAGTGGTTTTTCAACACTAACACAAGTGCAAAAAGTGGTTTTTCACCACTAACACAAGTGCGAAAAGTGGTTTTGCCACACTAATACAAGTTCAAAAGTGGTTTCCTGCACCAACACAAGTGCAAAAAGTGGTTTTTCAACACTAACACAAGTGCGAAAAGTGATTTTTCAACATTAACACAAGTGCGAAAAGTGGTTTTTCAACACTAACACAAGTGCGAAAAGTGGTTTTTCAACTCTATCACAAGTGCAAAAAGTGTTTTTGCCACACTAATACAAGTGCAAAAGTGGTTTCCTGCACCAACACAAGTGCGAAAAGTGTTTTTTCAACACTAACATCTGTGCGAAAAGTGGTTTTCCACACTAATAGAAGCGCAAAAGTGGTTTCCTGCACCAACACAAGTGCGAAAAGTGGTTTTTCAACACTAACACAAGTATGAAAAGTGGTTTTTCAACACTAACACAAGTGCGAAAAGTGGTTTTTCAACACTAACACAAGTGCGAAAAGTGTTTTTTCCACACTAATACAAGTGCAAAAGTGGTTTCCTGCACCAACACAAGTGCGAAAAGTGGTTTTTCAACACTAACACAAGTGCGAAAAGTGGGTTTTCAACACTAACACAAGTGCAAAAAGTGGTTTTTCAACACTAACACAAGTGCGAAAAGTGGTTTTTCCACACTAATACAAGTGCAAAAGTGGTTTCCTGCACCAACACAAGTGCGAGAGGTGGTTTTTCAACACTAACACAAGTGCGAAAAGTGGTTTTTCAACACTATCACAAGTGCAAAAAGTGTTTTTTCCACACTAATACAAGTGCAAAAGTGGTTTCCTGCACCAACACAAGTGCGAAAAGTGGTTTTTCAACACTAACACAAGTGCGAAAAGTGGTTTTTCAACACTAACACAAGTGCGAAAAGTGGTTTTTCAACACTAATACAAGTGAAAAAGTGGTTTCCTGTCACCAACACAAGTGCGAAAAGTGGTTTTTCAACACTAACACAAGTGCGAAAAGTGGTTTTTCAACACTAACACAAGTGCGAAAAGTGGTTTCCTGCACCAACACAGGTGCGAAAAGTGGTTTTTCAACACTAACACAAGTGCGAAAAGTGGTTTTTCTCCACTAACACAAGTGCAAAAAGTGGTTTTTCCACACTAATACAAGTTCAAAAGTGGTTTCCTGCACCAACACAAGTGCGAAAAGTGGTTTTTCAACACTAACACAAGTGCGAAAAGTGGTTTTTCAACACTAACACAAGTGCAAAAAGTGGTTTTTCAACACTAACACAAGTGCAAAAAGTGGTTTTTCCACACTAATACAAGTGCAAAATTGGTTTCCTGCACCAACACAGGTGCGAAAAGTGGTTTTTCAACACTAACACAAGTGCAAAAAGTGGTTTTTCACCACTAACACAAGTGCGAAAAGTGGTTTTGCCACACTAATACAAGTTCAAAAGTGGTTTCCTGCACCAACACAAGTGCAAAAAGTGGTTTTTCAACACTAACACAAGTGCGAAAAGTGATTTTTCAACATTAACACAAGTGCGAAAAGTGGTTTTTCAACACTAACACAAGTGCGAAAAGTGGTTTTTCAACACTATCACAAGTGCAAAAAGTGTTTTTGCCACACTAATACAAGTGCAAAAGTGGTTTCCTGCACCAACACAAGTGCGAAAAGTGGTTTTTCAACACTAACACAAGTGCGAAAAGTGGTTTTTCAACACTAACACAAGTGCGAAAAGTGGTTTTTCCACACTAATACAAGTTCAAAAGTGGTTTTTCAACACTAACACAAGTGCGAAAAGTGTTTTTTCCACATTAATACAAGCGCAAAAGTGGTTTCCTGCACCAACACAAGTGCGAAAAGTGGTTTTTCAACACTAACACAAGTGCGAAAAGTGGTTTTTCAACACTAACACAAGTGCGAAAAGTGGTTTTTCAACACTAACACAAGTGCGAAAGGTGGTTTTTCCACACTAATACAAGTGCAAAAGTGGTTTCCTGCACCAACACAAGTGCGAAAAATATTTTTTCAACACTAACACAAGTGCGAAAAGTGGTTTTTCAACACTATCACAAGTGCAAAAAGTGTTTTTTCCACACTAATACAAGTGCAAAAGTGGTTTCCTGCACCAACACAAGTGCGAAAAGTGGTTTTTCAACACTAGCACAAGTGCGAAAAGTGGTTTTTCAACACCAACACAAGTGCGAAAATTGGTTTTTCCACACTAATACAAGTGCAAAAGTGGTTTCCTGCACCAACACAGGTGCGAAAAGTGGTTTTTCAACACTAACACAAGTGCAAAAAGTGGTTTTTCAACACTAACACAAGTGCGAAAGGTGGTTTTTCCACACTAATACAAGTGCAAAAGTGGTTTCCTGCACCAACACAAGTGCGAAAAGTGGTTTTTCAACACTAACACAAGTGCGAAAAGTGGTTTTTCAACACTATCACAAGTGCAAAAAGTGTTTTTTCCACACTAATACAAGTGCAAAAGTGGTTTGCTGCACCAACACAAGTGCGAAAAGTGGTTTTTCAACACTAACACAAGTGCGAAAAGTGTTTTTTCAACACTAACACAAGTGCGAAAAGTGGTTTTTCCACACTAATACAAGTGCAAAAGTGGTTTCCTGCACCACCACAAGTGCGAAAAGTGGTTTTTCAACACTAACACAAGTGCGAAAAGTGGTTTTTCAACACTAACACAAGTGCGAAAAGTGGTTTTTCAACACTATCACAAGTGCAAAAAGTGTTTTTTCCATACTAATACAAGTGCAAAAGTGGTTTCCTGCACCAACACAAGTGCGAAAAGTGGTTTTTCAACACTAACACAAGTGCGAAAAGTGGTTTTTCAACACTAACACAAGTGCGAAAAGTGGTTTTTCAACACTATCACAAGTGCAAAAAGTGTTTTTTCCACACTAATACAAGTGCTAAAGTGGTTTCCTGCACCAACACAGGTGCGAAAAGTGGTTTTTCAACACTAACACAAGTGCGAAAAGTGGTTTTTCAACAATAACACAAGGGCGAAAAGTGGTTTTTCCACACTAATACAAGTGCAAAAGTGGTTTCCTGCACCAACACAAGTGCGAAAAGTGGTTTTTCAACACTAACACAAGTGCGAAAAGTGGTTTTTCAACACTAACACAAGTGCAAAAAGTGGTTTTTCAACACTAACACAAGTGTGAAAAGTGTTTTTTCCACACTAATACAAGCGCAAAAGTGGTTTCCTGCACCAACACAAGTGCGAAAAGTGGTTTTTCAACACTAACACAAGTGCGAAAAGTGGTTTTTCAACACTAACACAAGTGCGAAAAGTGGTTTTTCAACACTAACACAAGTGCGAAAGGTGGTTTTTCCACACTAATACAAGTGCAAAAGTGGTTTCCTGCACCAACACAAGTGCGAAAAATATTTTTTCAACACTAACACAAGTGCGAAAAGTGGTTTTTCAACACTATCACAAGTGCAAAAAGTGTTTTACCCACACGAATACAAGTGCAAAAGTGGTTTCCTGCACCAACACAAGTGCGAAAAGTGGTTTTTCAACACTAACACAAGTGCGAAACGTGGTTTTTCAACACCAACACAAGTGCGAAAAGTGGTTTTTCCACACTAATACAAGTGCAAAAGTGGTTTCCTGCACCAACACAGGTGCGAAAAGTGGTTTTTCAACACTAACACAAGTGCGAAAAGTGGTTTTTCAACACTAACACAAGTGCGAAAGGTGGTTTTTCCACACTAATACAAGTGCAAAAGTGGTTTCCTGCACCAACACAAGTGCGAAAAGTGGTTTTTCAACACTAACACAAGTGCGAAAAGTGGTTTTTCAACACTATCACAAGTGCAAAAAGTGTTTTTTCCACACTAATACAAGTGCAAAAGTGGTTTGCTGCACCAACACAAGTGCGAAAAGTGGTTTTTCAACACTAACACAAGTGCGAAAAGTGTTTTTCTCCACTAACACAAGTGCGAAAAGTGGTTTTTCCACACTAATACAAGTTCAAAAGTGGTTTCCTGCACCAACACAAGTGCGAAAAGTGGTTTTTCAACACTAACACAAGTGCGAAAAGTGGTTTTTCAACACTAACACAGTGCAAAAAGTGGTTTTTCCACACTAATACAAGTGCAAAATTGGTTTCCTGCACCAACACAAATGCGAAAAGTGGTTTTTCAACACTAACACAAGTGCGAAAAGTGGTTTTTCAACACTAACACAAGTGCGAAAAGTGGTTTTTCAACACTAACACAAGTGCGAAAAGTGGTTTTTCCACACTAATACAAGTGCAAAAGTGGTTTCCTGCACCAACACAAGTGCGAAAAGTGGTTTTTCAACACTAACACAAGTGCGAAAAGTGGTTTTTCCACACTAATACAAGTGCAAAAGTGGTTTCCTGCACCAACACAAGTGCGAAAAGTGGTTTTTCAACACTAACACAAGTGCGAAAAGTGGTTTTTCAACACTATCACAAGTGCAAAAAGTGTTTTTTCCACACTAATACAAGTGCAAAAGTGGTTTCCTGCACCAACACAAGTGCGAAAAGTGGTTTTTCAACACTAACACAAGTGCGAAAAGTGGTTTCCTGCACCAACACAAGTGCAAAAAGTGGTTTTTCAACACTAACACAAGTGCGAAAAGTGATTTTTCAACATTAACACAAGTGCGAAAAGTGGTTTTTCAACACTAACACAAGTGCGAAAAGTGGTTTTTCAACACTATCACAAGTGCAAAAAGTGTTTTTGCCACACTAATACAAGTGCAAAAGTGGTTTCCTGCACCAACACAAGTGCGAAAAGTGGTTTTTCAACACTAACACAAGTGCGAAAAGTGGTTTTTCAACACTAACACAAGTGCGAAAAGTGGTTTTTCCACACTAATACAAGTTCAAAAGTGGTTTTTCAACACTAACACAAGTGCGAAAAGTGTTTTTTCCACACTAATACAAGTGCAAAAGTGGTTTCCTGCACCAACACAAGTGCGAAAAGTGGTTTTTCAACACTAACACAAGTGCGAAAAGTGATTTTTCAACAGTAATACAAGTGCAAAAGTGGTTTCCTGCACCAACACATGTGCGAAAAGTGGTTTTTCAACACTAACGCAAGTGTGAAAAGTGGTTTTTCCACACTAGTACAAGTGCAAAAGTGGTTTCCTGCACCAAAACAAGTGCGAAAAGTGGTTTTTCAACACTAACACAAGTGCGAAAAGTGATTTTTCAACACTAACACAAGTGCGAAAAGTGGTTTTTCAACACTAACACAAGTGCGAAAAGTGGTTTTTCAACACTATCACAAGTGCAAAAAGTGTTTTTTCCACACTAATACAAGTGCAAAAGTGGTTTCCTGCACCAACACAGGTGCGAAAAGTGGTTTTTCAACACTAACACAAGTGCAAAAAGTGGTTTTTCACCACTAACACAAGTGCGAAAAGTGGTTTTGCCACACTAATACAAGTTCAAAAGTGGTTTCCTGCACCAACACAAGTGCAAAAAGTGGTTTTTCAACACTAACACAAGTGCGAAAAGTGATTTTTCAACATTAACACAAGTGCGAAAAGTGGTTTTTCAACACTAACACAAGTGCGAAAAGTGGTTTTTCAACACTATCACAAGTGCAAAAAGTGTTTTTGCCACACTAATACAAGTGCAAAAGTGGTTTCCTGCACCAACACAAGTGCGAAAAGTGTTTTTTCAACACTAACATCTGTGCGAAAAGTGGTTTTTCCACACTAATAGAAGTGCAAAAGTGGTTTCCTGCAGCAACACAAGTGCGAAAAGTGGTTTTTCAACACTAACACAAGTATGAAAAGTGGTTTTTCAACACTAACACAAGTGCGAAAAGTGGTTTTTCAACACTAACACAAGTGCGAAAAGTGTTTTTTCCACACTAATACAAGTGCAAAAGTGGTTTCCTGCACCAACACAAGTGCGAAAAGTGGTTTTTCAACACTAACACAAGTGCGAAAAGTGGGTTTTCAACACTAACACAAGTGCAAAAAGTGGTTTTTCAACACTAACACAAGTGCGAAAAGTGGTTTTTCCACACTAATACAAGTGCAAAAGTGGTTTCCTGCACCAACACAAGTGCGAGAAGTGGTTTTTCAACACTAACACAAGTGCGAAAAGTGGTTTTTCAACACTAACACAAGTGCGAAAAGTGGTTTTTCAACACTAATACAAGTGAAAAAGTGGTTTCCTGTCACCAACACAAGTGCGAAAAGTGGTTTTTCAACACTAACACAAGTGCGAAAAGTGGTTTTTCAACACTAACACAAGTGCGAAAAGTGGTTTCCTGCACCAACACAGGTGCGAAAAGTGGTTTTTCAACACTAACACAAGTGCGAAAAGTGGTTTTCTCCACTAACACAAGTGCAAAAAGTGGTTTTTCCACACTAATACAAGTTCAAAAGTGGTTTCCTGCACCAACACAAGTGCGAAAAGTGGTTTTTCAACACTAACACAAGTGCGAAAAGTGGTTTTTCAACACTAACACAAGTGCAAAAAGTGGTTTTTCAACACTAACACAAGTGCAAAAAGTGGTTTTTCCACACTAATACAAGTGCAAAATTGGTTTCCTGCACCAACACAGGTGCGAAAAGTGGTTTTTCAACACTAACACAAGTGCAAAAAGTGGTTTTTCACCACTAACACAAGTGCGAAAAGTGGTTTTGCCACACTAATACAAGTTCAAAAGTGGTTTCCTGCACCAACACAAGTGCAAAAAGTGGTTTTTCAACACTAACACAAGTGCGAAAAGTGATTTTTCAACATTAACACAAGTGCGAAAAGTGGTTTTTCAACACTAACACAAGTGCGAAAAGTGGTTTTTCAACACTATCACAAGTGCAAAAAGTGTTTTTGCCACACTAATACAAGTGCAAAAGTGGTTTCCTGCACCAACACAAGTGCGAAAAGTGGTTTTTCAACACTAACACAAGTGCGAAAAGTGGTTTTTCAACACTAACACAAGTGCGAAAAGTGGTTTTTCCACACTAATACAAGTTCAAAAGTGGTTTTTCAACACTAACACAAGTGCGAAAAGTGTTTTTTCCACATTAATACAAGCGCAAAAGTGGTTTCCTGCACCAACACAAGTGCGAAAAGTGGTTTTTCAACACTAACACAAGTGCGAAAAGTGGTTTTTCAACACTAACACAAGTGCGAAAAGTGGTTTTTCAACACTAACACAAGTGCGAAAGGTGGTTTTTCCACACTAATACAAGTGCAAAAGTGGTTTCCTGCACCAACACAAGTGCGAAAAATATTTTTTCAACACTAACACAAGTGCGAAAAGTGGTTTTTCAACACTATCACAAGTGCAAAAAGTGTTTTTTCCACACTAATACAAGTGCAAAAGTGGTTTCCTGCACCAACACAAGTGCGAAAAGTGGTTTTTCAACACTAGCACAAGTGCGAAAAGTGGTTTTTCAACACCAACACAAGTGCGAAAATTGGTTTTTCCACACTAATACAAGTGCAAAAGTGGTTTCCTGCACCAACACAGGTGCGAAAAGTGGTTTTTCAACACTAACACAAGTGCAAAAAGTGGTTTTTCAACACTAACACAAGTGCGAAAGGTGGTTTTTCCACACTAATACAAGTGCAAAAGTGGTTTCCTGCACCAACACAAGTGCGAAAAGTGGTTTTTCAACACTAACACAAGTGCGAAAAGTGGTTTTTCAACACTATCACAAGTGCAAAAAGTGTTTTTTCCACACTAATACAAGTGCAAAAGTGGTTTGCTGCACCAACACAAGTGCGAAAAGTGGTTTTTCAACACTAACACAAGTGCGAAAAGTGTTTTTTCAACACTAACACAAGTGCGAAAAGTGGTTTTTCCACACTAATACAAGTGCAAAAGTGGTTTCCTGCACCACCACAAGTGCGAAAAGTGGTTTTTCAACACTAACACAAGTGCGAAAAGTGGTTTTTCAACACTAACACAAGTGCGAAAAGTGGTTTTTCAACACTATCACAAGTGCAAAAAGTGTTTTTTCCATACTAATACAAGTGCAAAAGTGGTTTCCTGCACCAACACAAGTGCGAAAAGTGGTTTTTCAACACTAACACAAGTGCGAAAAGTGGTTTTTCAACACTAACACAAGTGCGAAAAGTGGTTTTTCAACACTATCACAAGTGCAAAAAGTGTTTTTTCCACACTAATACAAGTGCTAAAGTGGTTTCCTGCACCAACACAGGTGCGAAAAGTGGTTTTTCAACACTAACACAAGTGCGAAAAGTGGTTTTTCAACAATAACACAAGGGCGAAAAGTGGTTTTTCCACACTAATACAAGTGCAAAAGTGGTTTCCTGCACCAACACAAGTGCGAAAAGTGGTTTTTCAACACTAACACAAGTGCGAAAAGTGGTTTTTCAACACTAACACAAGTGCAAAAAGTGGTTTTTCAACACTAACACAAGTGTGAAAAGTGTTTTTTCCACACTAATACAAGCGCAAAAGTGGTTTCCTGCACCAACACAGGTGCGAAAAGTGGTTTTTCAACACTAACACAAGTGCGAAAAGTGGTTTTTCAACACTAACACAAGTGCGAAAAGTGGTTTTTCAACACTAACACAAGTGCGAAAGGTGGTTTTTCCACACTAATACAAGTGCAAAAGTGGTTTCCTGCACCAACACAAGTGCGAAAAATATTTTTTCAACACTAACACAAGTGCGAAAAGTGGTTTTTCAACACTATCACAAGTGCAAAAAGTGTTTTACCCACACGAATACAAGTGCAAAAGTGGTTTCCTGCACCAACACAAGTGCGAAAAGTGGTTTTTCAACACTAACACAAGTGCGAAAAGTGGTTTTTCAACACCAACACAAGTGCGAAAAGTGGTTTTTCCACACTAATACAAGTGCAAAAGTGGTTTCCTGCACCAACACAGGTGCGAAAAGTGGTTTTTCAACACTAACACAAGTGCGAAAAGTGGTTTTTCAACACTAACACAAGTGCGAAAGGTGGTTTTTCCACACTAATACAAGTGCAAAAGTGGTTTCCTGCACCAACACAAGTGCGAAAAGTGGTTTTTCAACACTAACACAAGTGCGAAAAGTGGTTTTTCAACACTATCACAAGTGCAAAAAGTGTTTTTTCCACACTAATACAAGTGCAAAAGTGGTTTGCTGCACCAACACAAGTGCGAAAAGTGGTTTTTCAACACTAACACAAGTGCGAAAAGTGTTTTTCTCCACTAACACAAGTGCGAAAAGTGGTTTTTCCACACTAATACAAGTTCAAAAGTGGTTTCCTGCACCAACACAAGTGCGAAAAGTGGTTTTTCAACACTAACACAAGTGCGAAAAGTGGTTTTTCAACACTAACACAGTGCAAAAAGTGGTTTTTCCACACTAATACAAGTGCAAAATTGGTTTCCTGCACCAACACAAATGCGAAAAGTGGTTTTTCAACACTAACACAAGTGCGAAAAGTGGTTTTTCAACACTAACACAAGTGCGAAAAGTGGTTTTTCAACACTAACACAAGTGCGAAAAGTGGTTTTTCCACACTAATACAAGTGCAAAAGTGGTTTCCTGCACCAACACAAGTGCGAAAAGTGGTTTTTCAACACTAACACAAGTGCGAAAAGTGGTTTTTCCACACTAATACAAGTGCAAAAGTGGTTTCCTGCACCAACACAAGTGCGAAAAGTGGTTTTTCAACACTAACACAAGTGCGAAAAGTGGTTTTTCAACACTATCACAAGTGCAAAAAGTGTTTTTTCCACACTAATACAAGTGCAAAAGTGGTTTCCTGCACCAACACAAGTGCGAAAAGTGGTTTTTCAACACTAACACAAGTGCGAAAAGTGGTTTCCTGCACCAACACAAGTGCAAAAAGTGGTTTTTCAACACTAACACAAGTGCGAAAAGTGATTTTTCAACATTAACACAAGTGCGAAAAGTGGTTTTTCAACACTAACACAAGTGCGAAAAGTGGTTTTTCAACACTATCACAAGTGCAAAAAGTGTTTTTGCCACACTAATACAAGTGCAAAAGTGGTTTCCTGCACCAACACAAGTGCGAAAAGTGGTTTTTCAACACTAACACAAGTGCGAAAAGTGGTTTTTCAACACTAACACAAGTGCGAAAAGTGGTTTTTCCACACTAATACAAGTTCAAAAGTGGTTTTTCAACACTAACACAAGTGCGAAAAGTGTTTTTTCCACATTAATACAAGCGCAAAAGTGGTTTCCTGCACCAACACAAGTGCGAAAAGTGGTTTTTCAACACTAACACAAGTGCGAAAAGTGGTTTTTCAACACTAACACAAGTGCGAAAAGTGGTTTTTCAACACTAACACAAGTGCGAAAGGTGGTTTTTCCACACTAATACAAGTGCAAAAGTGGTTTCCTGCACCAACACAAGTGCGAAAAATATTTTTTCAACACTAACACAAGTGCGAAAAGTGGTTTTTCAACACTATCACAAGTGCAAAAAGTGTTTTTTCCACACTAATACAAGTGCAAAAGTGGTTTCCTGCACCAACACAAGTGCGAAAAGTGGTTTTTCAACACTAGCACAAGTGCGAAAAGTGGTTTTTCAACACCAACACAAGTGCGAAAATTGGTTTTTCCACACTAATACAAGTGCAAAAGTGGTTTCCTGCACCAACACAGGTGCGAAAAGTGGTTTTTCAACACTAACACAAGTGCAAAAAGTGGTTTTTCAACACTAACACAAGTGCGAAAGGTGGTTTTTCCACACTAATACAAGTGCAAAAGTGGTTTCCTGCACCAACACAAGTGCGAAAAGTGGTTTTTCAACACTAACACAAGTGCGAAAAGTGGTTTTTCAACACTATCACAAGTGCAAAAAGTGTTTTTTCCACACTAATATAAGTGCAAAAGTGGTTTGCTGCACCAACACAAGTGCGATAAGTGGTTTTTCAACACTAACACAAGTGCGAAAAGTGTTTTTTCAACACTAACACAGGTGCGAAAAGTGGTTTTTCCACACTAATACAAGTGCAAAAGTGGTTTCCTGCACCACCACAAGTGCGAAAAGTGGTTTTTCAACACTAACACAAGTGCGAAAAGTGGTTTTTCAACACTAACACAAGTGCGAAAAGTGGTTTTTCAACACTATCACAAGTGCAAAAAGTGTTTTTTCCATACTAATACAAGTGCAAAAGTGGTTTCCTGCACCAACACAAGTGCGAAAAGTGGTTTTTCAACACTAACACAAGTGCGAAAAGTGGTTTATCAACACTAACACAAGTGCGAAAAGTGGTTTTTCAACACTATCACAAGTGCAAAAAGTGTTTTTTCCACACTAATACAAGTGCTAAAGTGGTTTCCTGCACCAACACAGGTGCGAAAAGTGGTTTTTCAACACTAACACAAGTGCGAAAAGTGGTTTTTCAACAATAACACAAGGGCGAAAAGTGGTTTTTCCACACTAATACAAGTGCAAAAGTGGTTTCCTGCACCAACACAAGTGCGAAAAGTGGTTTTTCAACACTAACACAAGTGCGAAAAGTGGTTTTTCAACACTAACACAAGTGCAAAAAGTGGTTTTTCAACACTAACACAAGTGTGAAAAGTGTTTTTTCCACACTAATACAAGCGCAAAAGTGGTTTCCTGCACCAACACAAGTGCGAAAAGTGGTTTTTCAACACTAACACAAGTGCGAAAAATATTTTTTCAACACTAACACAAGTGCGAAAAGTGGTTTTTCAACACTATCACAAGTGCAAAAAGTGTTTTTTCCACACGAATACAAATGCAAAAGTGGTTTCCTGCACCAACACAAGTGCGAAAAGTGGTTTTTCAACACTAACACAAGTGCGAAAAGTGGTTTTTCAACACCAACACAAGTGCGAAAAGTGGTTTTTCCACACTAATACAAGTGCAAAAGTGGTTTCCTGCACCAACACAGGTGCGAAAAGTGGTTTTTCAACACTAACACAAGTGCGAAAAGTGGTTTTTCAACACTAACACAAGTGCGAAAGGTGGTTTTTCCACACTAATACAAGTGCAAAAGTGGTTTCCTGCACCAACACAAGTGCGAAAAGTGGTTTTTCAACACTAACACAAGTGCGAAAAGTGGTTTTTCAACACTATCACAAGTGCAAAAAGTGTTTTTTCCACACTAATACAAGTGCAAAAGTGGTTTGCTGCACCAACACAAGTGCGAAAAGTGGTTTTTCAACACTAACACAAGTGCGAAAAGTGTTTTTCTCCACTAACACAAGTGCGAAAAGTGGTTTTTCCACACTAATACAAGTTCAAAAGTGGTTTCCTGCACCAACACAAGTGCGAAAAGTGGTTTTTCAACACTAACACAAGTGCGAAAAGTGGTTTTTCAACACTAACACAAGTGCGAAAAGTGGTTTTTCAACACTAACACAGTGCAAAAAGGGGTTTTTCCACACTAATACAAGTGCAAAATTGGTTTCCTGCACCAACACAAATGCGAAAAGTGGTTTTTCAACACTAACACAAGTGCGAAAAGTGGTTTTTCAACACTAACACAAGTGCGAAAAGTGGTTTTTCAACACTAACACAAGTGCGAAAAGTGGTTTTTCCACACTAATACAAGTGCAAAAGTGGTTTCCTGCACCAACACAAGTGCGAAAAGTGGTTTTTCAACACTAACACAAGTGCGAAAAGTGGTTTTTCCACACTAATACAAGTGCAAAAGTGGTTTCCTGCACCAACACAAGTGCGAAAAGTGGTTTTTCAACACTAACACAAGTGCGAAAAGTGGTTTTTCAACACTATCACAAGTGCAAAAAGTGTTTTTTCCACACTAATACAAGTGCAAAAGTGGTTTCCTGCACCAACACAAGTGCGAAAAGTGGTTTTTCAACACTAACACAAGTGCGAAAAGTGGTTTTTCAACACTAACACAAGTGCGAAAAGTGGTTTTTCAACACTAACACAAGTGCGAAAAGTGTTTTTTCCACATTAATACAAGCGCAAAAGTGGTTTCCTGCACCAACACAAGTGCGAAAAGTGGTTTTTCAACACTAACACAAGTGCGAAAAGTGGTTTTTCAACACTAACACAAGTGCGAAAAGTGGTTTTTCAACACTAACACAAGTGCGAAAGGTGGTTTTTCCACACTAATACAAGTGCAAAAGTGGTTTCCTGCACCAACACAAGTGCGAAAAATATTTTTTCAACACTAACACAAGTGCGAAAAGTGGTTTTTCAACACTATCACAAGTGCAAAAAGTGTTTTTTCCACACTAATACAAGTGCAAAAGTGGTTTCCTGCACCAACACAAGTGCGAAAAGTGGTTTTTCAACACTAGCACAAGTGCGAAAAGTGGTTTTTCAACACCAACACAAGTGCGAAAATTGGTTTTTCCACACTAATACAAGTGCAAAAGTGGTTTCCTGCACCAACACAGGTGCGAAAAGTGGTTTTTCAACACTAACACAAGTGCAAAAAGTGGTTTTTCAACACTAACACAAGTGCGAAAGGTGGTTTTTCCACACTAATACAAGTGCAAAAGTGGTTTCCTGCACCAACACAAGTGCGAAAAGTGGTTTTTCAACACTAACACAAGTGCGAAAAGTGGTTTTTCAACACTATCACAAGTGCAAAAAGTGTTTTTTCCACACTAATACAAGTGCAAAAGTGGTTTGCTGCACCAACACAAGTGCGAAAAGTGGTTTTTCAACACTAACACAAGTGCGAAAAGTGTTTTTTCAACACTAACACAAGTGCGAAAAGTGGTTTTTCCACACTAATACAAGTGCAAAAGTGGTTTCCTGCACCACCACAAGTGCGAAAAGTGGTTTTTCAACACTAACACAAGTGCGAAAAGTGGTTTTTCAACACTAACACAAGTGCGAAAAGTGGTTTTTCAACACTATCACAAGTGCAAAAAGTGTTTTTTCCATACTAATACAAGTGCAAAAGTGGTTTCCTGCACCAACACAAGTGCGAAAAGTGGTTTTTCAACACTAACACAAGTGCGAAAAGTGGTTTTTCAACACTAACACAAGTGCGAAAAGTGGTTTTTCAACACTATCACAAGTGCAAAAAGTGTTTTTTCCACACTAATACAAGTGCTAAAGTGGTTTCCTGCACCAACACAGGTGCGAAAAGTGGTTTTTCAACACTAACACAAGTGCGAAAAGTGGTTTTTCAACAATAACACAAGGGCGAAAAGTGGTTTTTCCACACTAATACAAGTGCAAAAGTGGTTTCCTGCACCAACACAAGTGCGAAAAGTGGTTTTTCAACACTAACACAAGTGCGAAAAGTGGTTTTTCAACACTAACACAAGTGCAAAAAGTGGTTTTTCAACACTAACACAAGTGTGAAAAGTGTTTTTTCCACACTAATACAAGCGCAAAAGTGGTTTCCTGCACCAACACAAGTGCGAAAAGTGGTTTTTCAACACTAACACAAGTGCGAAAAGTGGTTTTTCAACACTAACACAAGTGCGAAAAGTGGTTTTTCAACACTAACACAAGTGCGAAAGGTGGTTTTTCCACACTAATACAAGTGCAAAAGTGGTTTCCTGCACCAACACAAGTGCGAAAAATATTTTTTCAACACTAACACAAGTGCGAAAAGTGGTTTTTCAACACTATCACAAGTGCAAAAAGTGTTTTACCCACACGAATACAAGTGCAAAAGTGGTTTCCTGCACCAACACAAGTGCGAAAAGTGGTTTTTCAACACTAACACAAGTGCGAAAAGTGGTTTTTCAACACCAACACAAGTGCGAAAAGTGGTTTTTCCACACTAATACAAGTGCAAAAGTGGTTTCCTGCACCAACACAGGTGCGAAAAGTGGTTTTTCAACACTAACACAAGTGCGAAAAGTGGTTTTTCAACACTAACACAAGTGCGAAAAGTGGTTTTTCAACACTATCACAAGTGCAAAAAGTGTTTTTTCCACACTAATACAAGTGCAAAAGTGGTTTGCTGCACCAACACAAGTGCGAAAAGTGGTTTTTCAACACTAACACAAGTGCGAAAAGTGTTTTTCTCCACTAACACAAGTGCGAAAAGTGGTTTTTCCACACTAATACAAGTTCAAAAGTGGTTTCCTGCACCAACACAAGTGCGAAAAGTGGTTTTTCAACACTAACACAAGTGCGAAAAGTGGTTTTTCAACACTAACACAGTGCAAAAAGTGGTTTTTCCACACTAATACAAGTGCAAAATTGGTTTCCTGCACCAACACAAATGCGAAAAGTGGTTTTTCAACACTAACACAAGTGCGAAAAGTGGTTTTTCAACACTAACACAAGTGCGAAAAGTGGTTTTTCAACACTAACACAAGTGCGAAAAGTGGTTTTTCCACACTAATACAAGTGCAAAAGTGGTTTCCTGCACCAACACAAGTGCGAAAAGTGGTTTTTCAACACTAACACAAGTGCGAAAAGTGGTTTTTCCACACTAATACAAGTGCAAAAGTGGTTTCCTGCACCAACACAAGTGCGAAAAGTGGTTTTTCAACACTAACACAAGTGCGAAAAGTGGTTTTTCAACACTATCACAAGTGCAAAAAGTGTTTTTTCCACACTAATACAAGTGCAAAAGTGGTTTCCTGCACCAACACAAGTGCGAAAAGTGGTTTTTCAACACTAACACAAGTGCGAAAAGTGGTTTCCTGCACCAACACAAGTGCAAAAAGTGGTTTTTCAACACTAACACAAGTGCGAAAAGTGATTTTTCAACATTAACACAAGTGCGAAAAGTGGTTTTTCAACACTAACACAAGTGCGAAAAGTGGTTTTTCAACACTATCACAAGTGCAAAAAGTGTTTTTGCCACACTAATACAAGTGCAAAAGTGGTTTCCTGCACCAACACAAGTGCGAAAAGTGGTTTTTCAACACTAACACAAGTGCGAAAAGTGGTTTTTCAACACTAACACAAGTGCGAAAAGTGGTTTTTCCACACTAATACAAGTTCAAAAGTGGTTTTTCAACACTAACACAAGTGCGAAAAGTGTTTTTTCCACATTAATACAAGCGCAAAAGTGGTTTCCTGCACCAACACAAGTGCGAAAAGTGGTTTTTCAACACTAACACAAGTGCGAAAAGTGGTTTTTCAACACTAACACAAGTGCGAAAAGTGGTTTTTCAACACTAACACAAGTGCGAAAGGTGGTTTTTCCACACTAATACAAGTGCAAAAGTGGTTTCCTGCACCAACACAAGTGCGAAAAATATTTTTTCAACACTAACACAAGTGCGAAAAGTGGTTTTTCAACACTATCACAAGTGCAAAAAGTGTTTTTTCCACACTAATACAAGTGCAAAAGTGGTTTCCTGCACCAACACAAGTGCGAAAAGTGGTTTTTCAACACTAGCACAAGTGCGAAAAGTGGTTTTTCAACACCAACACAAGTGCGAAAATTGGTTTTTCCACACTAATACAAGTGCAAAAGTGGTTTCCTGCACCAACACAGGTGCGAAAAGTGGTTTTTCAACACTAACACAAGTGCAAAAAGTGGTTTTTCAACACTAACACAAGTGCGAAAGGTGGTTTTTCCACACTAATACAAGTGCAAAAGTGGTTTCCTGCACCAACACAAGTGCGAAAAGTGGTTTTTCAACACTAACACAAGTGCGAAAAGTGGTTTTTCAACACTATCACAAGTGCAAAAAGTGTTTTTTCCACACTAATACAAGTGCAAAAGTGGTTTGCTGCACCAACACAAGTGCGATAAGTGGTTTTTCAACACTAACACAAGTGCGAAAAGTGTTTTTTCAACACTAACACAAGTGCGAAAAGTGGTTTTTCCACACTAATACAAGTGCAAAAGTGGTTTCCTGCACCACCACAAGTGCGAAAAGTGGTTTTTCAACACTAACACAAGTGCGAAAAGTGGTTTTTCAACACTAACACAAGTGCGAAAAGTGGTTTTTCAACACTATCACAAGTGCAAAAAGTGTTTTTTCCATACTAATACAAGTGCAAAAGTGGTTTCCTGCACCAACACAAGTGCGAAAAGTGGTTTTTCAACACTAACACAAGTGCGAAAAGTGGTTTTTCAACACTAACACAAGTGCGAAAAGTGGTTTTTCAACACTATCACAAGTGCAAAAAGTGTTTTTTCCACACTAATACAAGTGCTAAAGTGGTTTCCTGCACCAACACAGGTGCGAAAAGTGGTTTTTCAACACTAACACAAGTGCGAAAAGTGGTTTTTCAACAATAACACAAGGGCGAAAAGTGGTTTTTCCACACTAATACAAGTGCAAAAGTGGTTTCCTGCACCAACACAAGTGCGAAAAGTGGTTTTTCAACACTAACACAAGTGCGAAAAGTGGTTTTTCAACACTAACACAAGTGCAAAAAGTGGTTTTTCAACACTAACACAAGTGTGAAAAGTGTTTTTTCCACACTAATACAAGCGCAAAAGTGGTTTCCTGCACCAACACAAGTGCGAAAAGTGGTTTTTCAACACTAACACAAGTGCGAAAAATATTTTTTCAACACTAACACAAGTGCGAAAAGTGGTTTTTCAACACTATCACAAGTGCAAAAAGTGTTTTTTCCACACGAATACAAATGCAAAAGTGGTTTCCTGCACCAACACAAGTGCGAAAAGTGGTTTTTCAACACTAACACAAGTGCGAAAAGTGGTTTTTCAACACCAACACAAGTGCGAAAAGTGGTTTTTCCACACTAATACAAGTGCAAAAGTGGTTTCCTGCACCAACACAGGTGCGAAAAGTGGTTTTTCAACACTAACACAAGTGCGAAAAGTGGTTTTTCAACACTAACACAAGTGCGAAAGGTGGTTTTTCCACACTAATACAAGTGCAAAAGTGGTTTCCTGCACCAACACAAGTGCGAAAAGTGGTTTTTCAACACTAACACAAGTGCGAAAAGTGGTTTTTCAACACTATCACAAGTGCAAAAAGTGTTTTTTCCACACTAATACAAGTGCAAAAGTGGTTTGCTGCACCAACACAAGTGCGAAAAGTGGTTTTTCAACACTAACACAAGTGCGAAAAGTGTTTTTCTCCACTAACACAAGTGCGAAAAGTGGTTTTTCCACACTAATACAAGTTCAAAAGTGGTTTCCTGCACCAACACAAGTGCGAAAAGTGGTTTTTCAACACTAACACAAGTGCGAAAAGTGGTTTTTCAACACTAACACAAGTGCGAAAAGTGGTTTTTCAACACTAACACAGTGCAAAAAGTGGTTTTTCCACACTAATACAAGTGCAAAATTGGTTTCCTGCACCAACACAAATGCGAAAAGTGGTTTTTCAACACTAACACAAGTGCGAAAAGTGGTTTTTCAACACTAACACAAGTGCGAAAAGTGGTTTTTCAACACTAACACAAGTGCGAAAAGTGGTTTTTCCACACTAATACAAGTGCAAAAGTGGTTTCCTGCACCAACACAAGTGCGAAAAGTGGTTTTTCAACACTAACACAAGTGCGAAAAGTGGTTTTTCCACACTAATACAAGTGCAAAAGTGGTTTCCTGCACCAACACAAGTGCGAAAAGTGGTTTTTCAACACTAACACAAGTGCGAAAAGTGGTTTTTCAACACTATCACAAGTGCAAAAAGTGTTTTTTCCACACTAATACAAGTGCAAAAGTGGTTTCCTGCACCAACACAAGTGCGAAAAGTGGTTTTTCAACACTAACACAAGTGCGAAAAGTGGTTTTTCAACACTAACACAAGTGCGAAAAGTGGTTTTTCAACACTAACACAAGTGCGAAAAGTGTTTTTTCCACACTACTGCAAGTGCAAAAGTGGTTTCCTGCACCAACACAAGTGCGAAAAGTGGTTTTTCAACACTAACACAAGTGCGAAAAGTGGTTTTTCAACACTAACACAAGTGCGAAAAGTGGTTTTTCAACACTAACACAAGTGCGAAAAGTGGTTTTTCAACACTAACACAAGTGCGAAAGGTGGTTTTTCCACACCAATACAAGTGCAAAAGTGGTTTCCTGCACCAACACAAGTGCGAAAAGTGGTTTTTCAACACTAACACAAGTGCGAAAAGTGGTTTTTCAACACTATCACAAGTGCAAAAAGTGTTTTTTCCACACTAATACAAGTGCAAAAGTGGTTTGATGCACCAACACAAGTGCGAAAAGTGGTTTTTCAACACTAACACAAGTGCGAAAAGTGGTTTTTCAACACTAACACAAGTGCGAAAAGTGGTTTTCCACACTAATACAAGTGCAAAAGTGGTTTCCTGCACCAACACAAGTGCGAAAAGTGGTTTTTCAACACTAACACAAGTGCGAAAAGTGGTTTTTCAACACTAACCCAAGTGCGAAAAGTGGTTTTTCAACACTAACACAAGTGCGAAAAGTGTTTTTTCCACACTACTGCAAGTGCAAAAGTGGTTTCCTGCACCAACACAAGTGCGAAAAGTGGTTTTTCAACACTAACACAAGTGCGAAAAGTGGTTTTTCAACACTAACACAAGTGCGAAAAGTGTTTTTTCAACACTAACACAAGTGCGAAAAGTGGTTTTTCCACACTAATACAAGTGCAAAAGTGGTTTCCTGCACCAACACAAGTGCGAAAAGTGGTTTTTCAACACTAACACAAGTGCGAAAAGTGGTTTTTCAACACTATCACAAGTGCAAAAAGTGTTTTTCCCACACTAATACAAGTGCAAAAGTGGTTTCCTGCACCACCACAAGTGCGAAAAGTGGTTTTTCAACACTAACACAAGTGCGAAAAGTGGTTTTTCAACACTAACACAAGTGCGAAAAGTGGTTTTTCAACACTAACACAAGTGCGAAAAGTGGTTTTTGAACACGAACACAAGTGCGAAAAGTGGTTTTTCAACACTAACACAAGTGCAAAAAGTGGTTTTTCAACACTAACACAAGTGCGAAAAGTGGTTTTTCCACACTAATACAAGTGCAAAAGTGGTTTCCTGCACCAACACAAGTGCGAAAAGTGGTTTTTCAACACTAACACAAGTGCGAAAAGTGCTTTTTCAACACTAACACAAGTGCGAAAAGTGGTTTTTCCACACGAATACAAGTGTAAAAGTGGTTTTCTGCACCAACACAAGTGCGAAAAGTGGTTTTTCAACACTAACACGAGTGCGAAAAGTGGTTTTTCCACACTAATACAAGTGCAAAAGTGGTTTCCTGCACCAACACAAGTGCGAAAAGTGGTTTTTCAACACTAACACAAGTGCGAAAAGTGGTTTTTCAACACTAACACAAGTGCGAAAAGTGGTTTTTCAACACTAACACAAGTGCGAAAAGTGGTTTTTCCACACTAATACAAGTTCAAAAGTGGTTTTTCAACACTAACACAAGTGCGAAAAGTGTTTTTTCCACATTAATACAAGCGCAAAAGTGGTTTACTGCACCAACACAAGTGCGAAAAGTGGTTTTTCAACACTAACACAAGTGCGAAAAGTGGTTTTTCAACACTAACACAAGTGCGAAAAGTGGTTTTTCAACACTAACACAAGTGCGAAAGGTGGTTTTTCCACACTAATACAAGTGCAAAAGTGGTTTCCTGCACCAACACAAGTGCGAAAAATATTTTTTCAACACTAACACAAGTGCTAAAAGTGGTTTTTCAACACTATCACAAGTGCAAAAAGTGTTTTTTCCACACTAATACAAGTGCAAAAGTGGTTTCCTGCACCAACACAAGTGCGAAAAGTGGTTTTTCAACACTAGCACAAGTGCGAAAAGTGGTTTTTCAACACCAACACAAGTGCGAAAATTGGTTTTTCCACACTAATACAAGTGCAAAAGTGGTTTCCTGCACCAACACAGGTGCGAAAAGTGGTTTTTCAACACTAACACAAGTGCAAAAAGTGGTTTTTCAACACTAACACAAGTGCGAAAGGTGGTTTTTCCACACTAATACAAGTGCAAAAGTGGTTTCCTGCACCAACACAAGTGCGAAAAGTGGTTTTTCAACACTAACACAAGTGCGAAAAGTGGTTTTTCAACACTATCACAAGTGCAAAAAGTGTTTTTTCCACACTAATACAAGTGCAAAAGTGGTTTGCTGCACCAACACAAGTGCGAAAAGTGGTTTTTCAACACTAACACAAGTGCGAAAAGTGTTTTTTCAACACTAACACAAGTGCGAAAAGTGGTTTTTCCACACTAATACAAGTGCAAAAGTGGTTTCCTGCACCACCACAAGTGCGAAAAGTGGTTTTTCAACACTAACACAAGTGCGAAAAGTGGTTTTTCAACACTAACACAAGTGCGAAAAGTGGTTTTTCAACACTATCACAAGTGCAAAAAGTGTTTTTTCCATACTAATACAAGTGCAAAAGTGGTTTCCTGCACCAACACAAGTGCGAAAAGTGGTTTTTCAACACTAACACAAGTGCGAAAAGTGGTTTTTCAACACTAACACAAGTGCGAAAAGTGGTTTTTCAACACTATCACAAGTGCAAAAAGTGTTTTTTCCGCACTAATACAAGTGCTAAAGTGGTTTCCTGCACCAACACAGGTGCGAAAAGTGGTTTTTCAACACTAACACAAGTGCGAAAAGTGGTTTTTCAACAATAACACAAGGGCGAAAAGTGGTTTTTCCACACTAATACAAGTGCAAAAGTGGTTTCCTGCACCAACACAAGTGCGAAAAGTGGTTTTTCAACACTAACACAAGTGCGAAAAGTGGTTTTTCAACACTAACACAAGTGCAAAAAGTGGTTTTTCAACACTAACACAAGTGTGAAAAGTGTTTTTTCCACACTAATACAAGCGCAAAAGTGGTTTCCTGCACCAACACAAGTGCGAAAAGTGGTTTTTCAACACTAACACAAGTGCGAAAAGTGGTTTTTCAACACTAACACAAGTGCGAAAAGTGGTTTTTCAACACTAACACAAGTGCGAAAGGTGGTTTTTCCACACTAATACAAGTGCAAAAGTGGTTTCCTGCACCAACACAAGTGCGAAAAATATTTTTTCAACACTAACACAAGTGCGAAAAGTGGTTTTTCAACACTATCACAAGTGCAAAAAGTGTTTTTTCCACACGAATACAAGTGCAAAAGTGGTTTCCTGCACCAACACAAGTGCGAAAAGTGGTTTTTCAACACTAACACAAGTGCGAAAAGTGGTTTTTCAACACCAACACAAGTGCGAAAAGTGGTTTTTCCACACTAATACAAGTGCAAAAGTGGTTTCCTGCACCAACACAGGTGCGAAAAGTGGTTTTTCAACACTAACACAAGTGCGAAAAGTGGTTTTTTAACACTAACACAAGTGCGAAAGGTGGTTTTTCCACACTAATACAAGTGCAAAAGTGGTTTCCTGCACCAACACAAGTGCGAAAAGTGGTTTTTCAACACTAACACAAGTGCGAAAAGTGGTTTTTCAACACTATCACAAGTGCAAAAAGTGTTTTTTCCACACTAATACAAGTGCAAAAGTGGTTTGCTGCACCAACACAAGTGCGAAAAGTGGTTTTTCAACACTAACACAAGTGCGAAAAGTGTTTTTCTCCACGAACACAAGTGCGAAAAGTGGTTTTTCCACACTAATACAAGTTCAAAAGTGGTTTCCTGCACCAACACAAGTGCGAAAAGTGGTTTTTCAACACTAACACAAGTGCGAAATGTGGTTTTTCAACACTAACACAAGTGCGAAAAGTGGTTTTTCAACACTAACACAGTGCAAAAAGTGGTTTTTCCACACTAATACAAGTGCAAAATTGGTTTCCTGCACCAACACAAATGCGAAAAGTGGTTTTTCAACACTAACACAAGTGCGAAAAGTGGTTTTTCAACACTAACACAAGTGCGAAAAGTGGTTTTTCAACACTAACACAAGTGCGAAAAGTGGTTTTTCCACACTAATACAAGTGCAAAAGTGGTTTCCTGCACCAACACAAGTGCGAAAAGTGGTTTTTCAACACTAACACAAGTGCGAAAAGTGGTTTTTCCACACTAATACAAGTGCAAAAGTGGTTTCCTGCACCAACACAAGTGCGAAAAGTGGTTTTTCAACACTAACACAAGTGCGAAAAGTGGTTTTTCAACACTATCACAAGTGCAAAAAGTGTTTTTTCCACACTAATACAAGTGCAAAAGTGGTTTCCTGCACCAACACAAGTGCGAAAAGTGGTTTTTCAACACTAACACAAGTGCGAAAAGTGGTTTTTCAACACTAACCCAAGTGCGAAAAGTGGTTTTTCAACACTAACACAAGTGCGAAAAGTGTTTTTTCCACACTACTGCAAGTGCAAAAGTGGTTTCCTGCACCAACACAAGTGCGAAAAGTGGTTTTTCAACACTAACACAAGTGCGAAAAGTGGTTTTTCAACACTAACACAAGTGCAAAAAGTGTTTTTTCAACACTAACACAAGTGCGAAAAGTGGTTTTTCCACACTAATACAAGTGCAAAAGTGGTTTCCTGCACCAACACAAGTGCGAAAAGTGGTTTTTCAACACTAACACAAGTGCGAAAAGTGGTTTTTCAACACTAACACAAGTGCGAAAAGTGGTTTTTCAACACTATCACAAGTGCAAAAAGTGTTTTTTCCACACTTACACAAGTGCAAAAGTGGTTTCCTGCACCAACACAAGTGCGAAAAGTGGTTTTTCAACACTAACACAAGTGCGAAAAGTGGTTTTTCAACACCAACACAAGTGCGAAAAGTGGTTTTTCCACACTAATACAAGTGCAAAAGTGGTTTCCTGCACCAACACAGGTGCGAAAAGTGGTTTTTCAACACTAACACAAGTGCGAAAAGTGGTTTTTCAACACTAACACAAGTGCGAAAGGTGGTTTTTCCACACTAATACAAGTGCAAAAGTGGTTTCCTGCACCAACACAAGTGCGAAAAGTGGTTTTTCAACACTAACACAAGTGCGAAAAGTGGTTTTTCAACACTATCACAAGTGCAAAAAGTGTTTTTTCCACACTAATACAAGTGCAAAAGTGGTTTGATGCACCAACACAAGTGCGAAAAGTGGTTTTTCAACACTAACACAAGTGCGAAATGTGGTTTTTCAACACTAACACAAGTGCGAAAAGTGGTTTTTCCACACTAATACAAGTGCAAAAGTGGTTTCCTGCACCAACACAGGTGCGAAAAGTGGTTTTTCAACGCTAACACAAGTGCGAAAAGTGGTTTTGCTCCACTAACACAAGTGCGAAAAGTGGTTTTTCCACACTAATACAAGTTCAAAAGTGGTTTCCTGCACCAACACAAATGCGAAAAGTGGTTTTTCAACACTAACACAAGTGCGAAAAGTGGTTTTTCTCCACTAACACAAGTGCGAAAAGTGGTTTTTCAACACTAACACAAGTGCAAAAAGTGGGTTTTCCACACTAATACAAGTGCAAAAGTGGTTTCCTGCACCAACACAAATGTGAAAAGTGGTTTTTCAACACTAACACAAGTGCGAAAAGTGGTTTTTCAACACTAACACAAGTGCGAAACGTGGTTTTTCAACACTAACACAAGTGCGAAAAGTGGTTTTTCCACACTAATACAAGTGCAAAAGTGGTTTCCTGCACCAACACAAGTGCGAAAAGTGGTTTTTCCACACTAATACAAGTGCAAAAGTGGTTTCCTGCACCAACACAAGTGCGAAAAGTGGTTTTTCAACACTAACACAAGTGCGAAAAGTGGTTTTTCAACACTATCACCAGTGCAAAAAGTGTTTTTTCCACACTAATACAAGTGCAAAAGTGGTTTCCTGCACCAACACAAGTGCGAAAAGTGGTTTTTCAACACTAACACAAGTGCGAAAAGTGGTTTGTCAACACTAACCCAAGTGCGAAAAGTGGTTTTTCAACACTAACACAAGTGCGAAAAGTGTTTTTTCCACACTACTGCAAGTGCAAAAGTGGTTTCCTGCACCAACACAAGTGCGAAAAGTGGTTTTTCAACACTAACACAAGTGCGAAAAGTGGTTTTTCAACACTAACACAAGTGCGAAAAGTGTTTTTTCAACACTAACACAAGTGCGAAAAGTGGTTTTTCCACACTAATACAAGTGCAAAAGTGGTTTCCTGCACCAACACAAGTGCGAAAAGTGGTTTTTCAACACTAACACAAGTGCGAAAAGTGGTTTTTCAACACTATCACAAGTGCAAAAAGTGTTTTTTCCACACTAATACAAGTGCAAAAGTGGTTTCCTGCACCAACACAAGTGCGAAAAGTGGTTTTTCAACACTAACACAAGTGCGAAAAGTGGTTTTTCAACACTAACACAAGTGCAAAAAGTGGTTTTTCAACACTAACACAAGTGTGAAAAGTGTTTTTTCCACACTAATACAAGCGCAAAAGTGGTTTCCTGCACCAACACAAGTGCGAAAAGTGGTTTTTCAACACTAACACAAGTGCGAAAAGTGGTTTTTCAACACTAACACAAGTGCGAAAAGTGGTTTTTCAACCCTAACACAAGTGCGAAAGGTGGTTTTTCCACACTAATACAAGTGCAAAAGTGGTTTCCTGCACCAACACAAGTGCGAAAAATATTTTTTCAACACTAACACAAGTGCGAAAAGTGGTTTTTCAACACTATCACAAGTGCAAAAAGTGTTTTTTCCACACTAATACAAGTGCAAAAGTGGTTTCCTGCACCAACACAAGTGCGAAAAGTGGTTTTTCAACACTAACACAAGTGCGAAAAGTGATTTTTCAACACCAACACAAGTGCGAAAAGTGGTTTTTCCACACTAATACAAGTGCAAAAGTGGTTTCCTGCACCAACACAGGTGCGAAAAGTGGTTTTTCAACACTAACACAAGTGCGAAAAGTGGTTTTTCAACACTAACACAAGTGCGAAAGGTGGTTTTTCCACACTAATACAAGTGCAAAAGTGGTTTCCTGCACCAACACAAGTGCGAAAAGTGGTTTTTCAACACTAACACAAGTGCGAAAAGTGGTTTTTCAACACTATCACAAGTGCAAAAAGTGTTTTTTCCACACTAATACAAGTGCAAAAGTGGTTTGCTGCACCAACACAAGTGCGAAAAGTGGTTTTTCAACACTAACACAAGTGCGAAAAGTGGTTTTTCAACACTAACACAAGTGCGAAAAGTGGTTTTTCCACACTAATACAAGTGCAAAAGTGGTTTCCTGCAGCAACACAGGTGCGAAAAGTGGTTTTTCAACGCTAACACAAGTGCGAAAAGTGGTTTTTCTCCACTAACACAAGTGCGAAAAGTGGTTTTTCAACACTAACACAAGTGCAAAAAGTGGTTTTTCCACACTAATACAAGTGCAAAAGTGGTTTCCTGCACCAACACAAATGCGAAAAGTGGTTTTTCAACACTAACACAAGTGCGAAAAGTGGTTTTTCAACACTAACACAAGTGCGAAAAGTGGTTTTTCCACACTAATACAAGTGCAAAAGTGGTTTCCTGCACCAACACAAGTGCGAAAAGTGGTTTTTCCACACTAATACAAGTGCAAAAGTGGTTTCCTGCACCAACACAAGTGCGAAAAGTGGTTTTTCCACACTAATACAAGTGCAAAAGTGGTTTCCTGCACCAACACAAGTGCGAAAAGTGGTTTTTCAACACTAACACAAGTGCGAAAAGTGGTTTTTCAACACTATCACAAGTGCAAAAAGTGTTTTTTCCACACTAATACAAGTGCAAAAGTGGTTTCCTGCACCAACACAAGTGCGAAAAGTGGTTTTTCAACACTAACACAAGTGCGAAAAGTGGTTTTTCAACACTAACACAAGTGCGAAAAGTGTTTTTTCCACACTAATACAAGTGCAAAAGTGGTTTGCTGCACCAACACAAGTGCGAAAAGTGGTTTTTCAACACTAACACAAGTGCGAAAAGTGGTTTTTCAACACTAACACAAGTGCGAAAAGTGGTTTTTCCACACTAATACAAGTGCAAAAGTGGTTTCCTGCAGCAACACAGGTGCGAAAAGTGGTTTTTCAACGCTAACACAAGTGCGAAAAGTGGTTTTTCTCCACTAACACAAGTGCGAAAAGTGGTTTTTCAACACTAACACAAGTGCAAAAAGTGGGTTTTCCACACTAATACAAGTGCAAAAGTGGTTTCCTGCACCAACACAAATGCGAAAAGTGGTTTTTCAACACTAACACAAGTGCGAAAAGTGGTTTTTCAACACTAACACAAGTGCGAAACGTGGTTTTTCAACACTAACACAAGTGCGAAAAGTGGTTTTTCCACACTAATACAAGTGCAAAAGTGGTTTCCTGCACCAACACAAGTGCGAAAAGTGGTTTTTCCACACTAATACAAGTGCAAAAGTGGTTTCCTGCACCAACACAAGTGCGAAAAGTGGTTTTTCAACACTAACACAAGTGCGAAAAGTGGTTTTTCAACACTATCACAAGTGCAAAAAGTGTTTTTTCCACACTAATACAAGTGCAAAAGTGGTTTCCTGCACCAACACAAGTGCGAAAAGTGGTTTTTCAACACTAACACAAGTGCGAAAAGTGGTTTTTCAACACTAACCCAAGTGCAAAAAGTGGTTTTTCAACACTAACACAAGTGCGAAAAGTGTTTTTTCCACACTACTGCAAGTGCAAAAGTGGTTTCCTGCACCAACACAAGTGCGAAAAGTGGTTTTTCAACACTAACACAAGTGCGAAAAGTGGTTTTTCAACACTAACACAAGTGCGAAAAGTGTTTTTTCAACACTAACACAAGTGCGAAAAGTGGTTTTTCCACACTAATACAAGTGCAAAAGTGGTTTCCTGCACCAACACAAGTGCGAAAAGTGGTTTTTCAACACTAACACAAGTGCGAAAAGTGGTTTTTCAACACTATCACAAGTGCAAAAAGTGTTTTTTCCACACTAATACAAGTGCAAAAGTGGTTTCCTGCACCAACACAAGTGCGAAAAGTGGTTTTTCAACACTAACACAAGTGCGAAAAGTGGTTTTTCAACACTAACACAAGTGCAAAAAGTGGTTTTTCAACACTAACACAAGTGTGAAAAGTGTTTTTTCCACACTAATACAAGCGCAAAAGTGGTTTCCTGCACCAACACAAGTGCGAAAAGTGGTTTTTCAACACTAACACAAGTGCGAAAAGTGGTTTTTCAATACTAACACAAGTGCGAAAAGTGGTTTTTCAACCCTAACACAAGTGCGAAAGGTGGTTTTTCCACACTAATACAAGTGCAAAAGTGGTTTCCTGCACCAACACAAGTGCGAAAAATATTTTTTCAACACTAACACAAGTGCGAAAAGTGGTTTTTCAACACTATCACAAGTGCAAAAAGTGTTTTTTCCACACTAATACAAGTGCAAAAGTGGTTTCCTGCACCAACACAAGTGCGAAAAGTGGTTTTTCAACACTAACACAAGTGCGAAAAGTGGTTTTTCAACACTATCACAAGTGCAAAAAGTGTTTTTTCCATACTAATACAAGTGCAAAAGTGGTTTCCTGCACCAACACAAGTGCGAAAAGTGGTTTTTCAACACTAACACAAGTGCGAAAAGTGGTTTTTCAACACTAACACAAGTGCAAAAAGTGGTTTTTCAACACTAATACAAGTGAAAAAGTGGTTTCCTGCACCAACACAAGTGCGAAAAGTGGTTTTTCAACACTAACACAAGTGCGAAAAGTGGTTTTTCAACACTATCACAAGTGCAAAAAGTGTTTTTTCCACACTAATACAAGTGCAAAAGTGGTTTGCTGCACCAACACAAGTGCGAAAAGTGGTTTTTCAACACTAACACAAGTGCGAAAAGTGGTTTTACCACACTAATACAAGTGCAAAAGTGGTTTCCTGCAGCAACACAGGTGCGAAAAGTGGTTTTTCAACGCTAACACAAGTGTGAAAAGTGGTTTTTCTCCACTAACACAAGTGCGAAAAGTGGTTTTTCAACACTAACACAAGTGCAAAAAGTGGTTTTTCCACACTAATACAAGTGCAAAAGTGGTTTCCTGCACCAACACAAATGCGAAAAGTGGTTTTTCAACACTAACACAAGTGCGAAAAGTGGTTTTTCAACACTAACACAAGTGCGAAAAGTGGTTTTTCAACACTAACACAAGTGCGAAAAGTGGTTTTTCCACACTAATACAAGTGCAAAAGTGGTTTCCTGCACCAACACAAGTGCGAAAAGTGGTTTTTCCACACTAATACAAGTGCAAAAGTGGTTTCCTGCACCAACACAAGTGCGAAAAGTGGTTTTTCAACACTAACACAAGTGCGAAAAGTGGTTTTTCAACACTATCACAAGTGCAAAAAGTGTTTTTTCCACACTAATACAAGTGCAAAAGTGGTTTCCTGCACCAACACAAGTGCGAAAAGTGGTTTTTCAACACTAACACAAGTGCGAAAAGTGGTTTTTCAACACTAACCCAAGTGCGAAAAGTGGTTTTTCAACACTAACACAAGTGCGAAAAGTGTTTTTTCCACACTACTGCAAGTGCAAAAGTGGTTTCCTGCACCAACACAAGTGCGAAAAGTGGTTTTTCAACACTAACACAAGTGCGAAAAGTGGTTTTTCAACACTAACACAAGTGCGAAAAGTGTTTTTTCAACACTAACACAAGTGCGAAAAGTGGTTTTTCCACACTAATACAAGTGCAAAAGTGGTTTCCTGCACCAACACAAGTGCGAAAAGTGGTTTTTCAACACTAACACAAGTGCGAAAAGTGGTTTTTCAACACTATCACAAGTGCAAAAAGTGTTTTTTCCACACTAATACAAGTGCAAAAGTGGTTTCCTGCACCACCACAAGTGCGAAAAGTGGTTTTTCAACACTAACACAAGTGCGAAAAGTGGTTTTTCAACACTAACACAAGTGCGAAAAGTGGTTTTTCAACACTAACACAAGTGCGAAAAGTGGTTTTTGAACACGAACACAAGTGCGAAAAGTGGTTTTTCAACACTAACACAAGTGCAAAAAGTGGTTTTTCAACACTAACACAAGTGCGAAAAGTGGTTTTTCCACACTAATACAAGTGCAAAAGTGGTTTCCTGCACCAACACAAGTGCGAAAAGTGGTTTTTCAACACTAACACAAGTGCGAAAAGTGGTTTTTCAACACTAACACAAGTGCGAAAAGTGGTTTTTCCACACGAATACAAGTGTAAAAGTGGTTTCCTGCACCAACACAAGTGCGAAAAGTGGTTTTTCAACACTAACACAAGTGCGAAAAGTGGTTTTTCAACACTAACACAAGTGCGAAAAGTGGTTTTTCCACACGAATACAAGTGTAAAAGTGGTTTCCTGCACCAACACAAGTGCGAAAAGTGGTTTTTCAACACTAACACAAGTGCGAAAAGTGGTTTTTCCACACTAATACAAGTGCAAAAGTGGTTTCCTGCACCAACACAAGTGCGAAAAGTGGTTTTTCAACACTAACACACGTGCGAAAAGTGATTTTTCAACACTAACACAAGTGCGAAAAGTGGTTTTTCAACACTAACACAAGTGCGAAAAGTGGTTTTTCAACACTAACACAAGTGCGAAAAGTAGTTTTTCCACACTAATACAAGTTCAAAAGTGGTTTTTCAACACTAACACAAGTGCGAAAAGTGTTTTTTCCACACTAATACAAGCGCAAAAGTGGTTTCCTGCACCAACACAAGTGCGAAAAGTGGTTTTTCAACACTAACACAAGTGCGAAAAGTGGTTTTTCAACACTAACACAAGTGCGAAAGGTCGTTTTTCCACACTAATACAAGTGCAAAAGTGGTTTCCTGCACCAAGACAAGTGCGAAAAGTGGTTTTTCAACACTAACACAAGTGCGAAAAGTGGTTTTTCCACACTAATACAAGTGCAAAAGTGGTTTCCTGCACCAACACAAGTGCGAAAAGTGGTTTTTCAACACTAACACACGTGCGAAAAGTGATTTTTCAACACTAACACAAGTGCGAAAAGTGGTTTTTCAACACTAACACAAGTGCGAAAAGTGGTTTTTCAACACTAACACAAGTGCGAAAAGTAGTTTTTCCACACTAATACAAGTTCAAAAGTGGTTTTTCAACACTAACACAAGTGCGAAAAGTGTTTTTTCCACACTAATACAAGCGCAAAAGTGGTTTCCTGCACCAACACAAGTGCGAAAAGTGGTTTTTCAACACTAACACAAGTGCGAAAAGTGGTTTTTCAACACTAACACAAGTGCGAAAGGTCGTTTTTCCACACTAATACAAGTGCAAAAGTGGTTTCCTGCACCAAGACAAGTGCGAAAAGTGGTTTTTCAACACTAACACAAGTGCGAAAAGTGGTTTTTCAACACTATCACAAGTGCAAAAAGTGTTTTTTCCACACTAATACAAGTGCAAAAGTGGTTTGCTGCACCAACACAAGTGTGAAAAGTGGTTTTTCAACACTAACACAAGTGCGAAAAGTGGTTTTTCAACACTAACACAAGTGCGAAAAGTGGTTTTTCCACACTAATACAAGTGCAAAAGTGGTTTCCTGCACCACCACAAGTGCGAAAAGTGGTTTTTCAACACTAACACAAGTGCGAAAAGTGGTTTTTCAACACTAACACAAGTGCGAAAAGTGGTTTTTCAACACTATCACAAGTGCAAAAAGTGTTTTTTCCACACTAATACAAGTGCAAAAGTGGTTTGCTGCACCAACACAAGTGCGAAAAGTGGTTTTTCAACACTAACACAAGTGCGAAAAGTGGTTTTTCAACACTAACACAAGTGCGAAAAGTGGTTTTTCCACACTAATACAAGTGCAAAAGTGGTTTCCTGCACCACCACAAGTGCGAAAAGTGGTTTTTCAACACTAACACAAGTGCGAAAAGTGGTTTTTCAACACTAACACAAGTGCGAAAAGTGGTTTTTCAACACTATCACAAGTGCAAAAAGTGTTTTTTCCAAACTAATACAAGTCCAAAAGTGGTTTCCTGCACTAACACAAGTGCGAAAAGTGGTTTTTCAACACTAACACAAGTGCAAAAAGTGGTTTTTCAACACTAACACAAGTGCAAAAAGTGTTTTTTCCACACTAATACAAGTGCAAAAGTGGTTTCCTGCACCACCACAAGTGCGAAAAGTGGTTTTTCCACACTAATACAGGTGCAAAAGTGGTTTCCTGCACCACCACAAGTGCGAAAAGTGGTTTTTCAACACTAACACAAGTGCGAAAAGTGGTTTTTCAACACTAACACAAGTGCGAAAAGTGGTTTTTCAACACTATCACAAGTGCAAAAAGTGTTTTTTCCATACTAATACAAGTGCAAAAGTGGTTTCCTGCACCAACACAAGTGCGAAAAGTGGTTTTTCAACACTAACACAAGTGCAAAAAGTGGTTTTTCAACACTAACACAAGTGCAAAAAGTGGTTTTTCAACACTAATACAAGTGAAAAAGTGGTTTCCTGCACCAACACAAGTGCGAAAAGTGGTTTTTCAACACTAAAACAAGTGCGAAAAGTGGTTTTTCAACACTAACACAAGTGCGAAAAGTGGTTTTTCAACACTAACACAAGTGCGAAAAGTGTTTTTTCCACACTAATACAAGTGCAAAAGTGGTTTCCTGCACCAACACAAGTGCGAAAAGTGGTTTTTCAACACTAACACAAGTGCGAAAAGTGGTTTTTCAACACTAACACAAGTGCGAAAAGTGGTTTTTCAACACTATCACAAGTGCAAAAAGTGTTTTTTCCACACTAATACAAGTGCTAAAGTGGTTTCCTGCACCAACACAGGTGCGAAAAGTGGTTTTTCAACACTAACACAAGTGCGAAAAGTGGTTTTTCAACAATAACACAAGGGCGAAAAGTGGTTTTTTCCACACTAATACAAGTGCAAAAGTGGTTTCCTGCACCAACACAAGTGCGAAAAGTGGTTTTTCAACACTAACACAAGTGCGAAAAGTGGTTTTTCAACACTAACACAAGTGCAAAAAGTGGTTTTTCAACACTAACACAAGTGTGAAAAGTGTTTTTTCCACACTAATACAAGCGCAAAAGTGGTTTCCTGCACCAACACAAGTGCGAAAAGTAGTTTTTCAACACTAACACAAGTGCGAAAAGTGGTTTTTCAACACTAACACAAGTGCGAAAAGTGGTTTTTCAACCCTAACACAAGTGCGAAAGGTGGTTTTTCCACACTAATACAAGTGCAAAAGTGGTTTCCTGCACCAACACAAGTGCGAAAAATATTTTTTCAACACTAACACAAGTGCGAAAAGTGGTTTTTCAACACTATCACAAGTGCAAAAAGTATTTTTTCCACACTAATACAAGTGCAAAAGTGGTTTCCTGCACCAACGCAAGTGCGAAAAGTGGTTTTTCAACACTAACACAAGTGCGAAAAGTGGTTTTTCAACACCAACACAAGTGCGAAAAGTGGTTTTTCCACACTAATACAAGTGCAAAAGTGGTTTCCTGCAGCAACACAGGTGCGAAAAGTGGTTTTTCAACGCTAACACAAGTGCGAAAAGTGGTTTTTCTCCACTAACACAAGTGCGAAAAGTGGTTTTTCAACACTAACACAACTGCAAAAAGTGGGTTTTCCACACTAATACAAGTGCAAAAGTGGTTTCCTGCACCAACACAAATGCGAAAAGTGGTTTTTCAACACTAACACAAGTGCGAAAAGTGGTTTTTCAACACTAACACAAGTGCGAAAAGTGGTTTTTCAACACTAACACAAGTGCGAAAAGTGGTTTTTCCACACTAATACAAGTGCAAAAGTGGTTTCCTGCACCAACACAAGTGCGAAAAGTGGTTTTTCCACACTAATACAAGTGCAAAAGTGGTTTCCTGCACCAACACAAGTGCGAAAAGTGGTTTTTCAACACTAACACAAGTGCGAAAAGTGGTTTTTCAACACTATCACAAGTGCAAAAAGTGTTTTTTCCACACTAATACAAGTGCAAAAGTGGTTTCCTGCACCAACAAAAGTGCGAAAAGTGGTTTTTCAACACTAACACAAGTGCGAAAAGTGGTTTTTCAACACTAACCCAAGTGCGAAAAGTGGTTTTTCAACACTAACACAAGTGCGAAAAGTGTTTTTTCCACACTACTGCAAGTGCAAAAGTGGTTTCCTGCACCAACACAAGTGCGAAAAGTGGTTTTTCAACACTAACACAAGTGCGAAAAGTTGTTTTTCAACACTAACACAAGTGCGAAAAGTGTTTTTTCAACACTAACACAAGTGCGAAAAGTGGTTTTTCCACACTAATACAAGTGCAAAAGTGGTTTCCTGCACCAACACAAGCGCGAAAAGTGGTTTTTCAACACTAACACAAGTGCGAAAAGTGGTTTTTCAACACTATCACAAGTGCAAAAAGTGTTTTTTCCACACTAATACAAGTGCAAAAGTGGTTTCCTGCACCAACACAAGTGCGAAAAGTGGTTTTTCAACACTAACACAAGTGCGAAAAGTGGTTTTTCAACACTAACACAAGTGCAAAAAGTGGTTTTTCAACACTAACACAAGTGTGAAAAGTGTTTTTTCCACACTAATACAAGCGCAAAAGTGGTTTCCTGCACCAACACAAGTGCGAAAAGTGGTTTTTCAACACTAACACAAGTGCGAAAAGTGGTTTTTCTACACTAACACAAGTGCGAAAAGTGGTTTTTCAACCCTAACACAAGTGCGAAAGGTGGTTTTTCCACACTAATACAAGTGCAAAAGTGGTTTCCTGCACCAACACAAGTGCGAAAAATATTTTTTCAACACTAACACAAGTGCGAAAAGTGGTTTTTCAACACTATCACAAGTGCAAAAAGTGTTTTTTCCACACTAATACAAGTGCAAAAGTGGTTTCCTGCACCAACACAAGTGCGAAAAGTGGTTTTTCAACACTAACACAAGTGCGAAAAGTGGTTTTTCAACACCAACACAAGTGCGAAAAGTGGTTTTTCCACACTAATACAAGTGCAAAAGTGGTTTCCTGCACCAACACAGGTGCGAAAAGTGGTTTTTCAACACTAACACAAGTGCGAAAAGTGGTTTTTCAACACTAACACAAGTGCGAAAGGTGGTTTTTCCACACTAATACAAGTGCAAAAGTGGTTTCCTGCACCAACACAAGTGCGAAAAGTGGTTTTTCAACACTAACACAAGTGCGAAAAGTGGTTTTTCAACACTATCACAAGTGCAAAAAGTGTTTTTTCCACACTAATACAAGTGCAAAAGTGGTTTGCTGCACCAACACAAGTGCGAAAAGTGGTTTTTCAACACTAACACAAGTGCGAAAAGTGGTTTTTCAACACTAACACAAGTGCGAAAAGTGGTTTTTCCACACTAATACAAGTGCAAAAGTGGTTTCCTGCAGCAACACAGGTGCGAAAAGTGGTTTTTCAACGCTAACACAAGTGCGAAAAGTGGTTTTTCTCCACTAACACAAGTGCGAAAAGTGGTTTTTCAACACTAACACAAGTGCAAAAAGTGGTTTTTCCACACTAATGCAAGTGCAAAAGTGGTTTCCTGCACCAACACAAATGCGAAAAGTGGTTTTTCAACACTAACACAAGTGCGAAAAGTGGTTTTTCAACACTAACACAAGTGCGAAAAGTGGTTTTTCAACACTAACACAAGTGCGAAAAGTGGTTTTTCCACACTAATACAAGTGCAAAAGTGGTTTCCTGCACCAACACAAGTGCGAAAAGTGGTTTTTCCACACTAATACAAGTGCAAAAGTGGTTTCCTGCACCAACACAAGTGCGAAAAGTGGTTTTTCAACACTAACACAAGTGCGAAAAGTGGTTTTTCAACACTATCACAAGTGCAAAAAGTGTTTTTTCCACACTAATACAAGTGCAAAAGTGGTTTCCTGCACCAACACAATTGCGAAAAGTGGTTTTTCAACACTAACACAAGTGCGAAAAGTGGTTTTTCAACACTAACCCAAGTGCGAAAAGTGGTTTTTCAACACTAACACAAGTGCGAAAAGTGTTTTTTCCACACTACTGCAAGTGCAAAAGTGGTTTCCTGCACCAACACAAGTGCGAAAAGTGGTTTTTCAACACTAACACAAGTGCGAAAAGTAGTTTTTCAACACTAACACAAGTGCGAAAAGTGGTTTTTCAACACTAATACAAGTGAAAAAGTGGTTTCCTGCATCAACACAAGTGCGAAAAGTGGTTTTTCAACACTAACACAAGTGCGAAAAGTGGTTTTTCAACACTAACACAAGTGCGAAAAGTGGTTTTTCAACACTAACACAAGTGCGAAAAGTGTTTTTTCCACACTAATACAAGTGCAAAAGTGGTTTCCTGCACCAACACAAGTGTGAAAAGTGGTTTTTCAACACTAACACAAGTGCGAAAAGTGGTTTTTCAACACTAACACAAGTGCGAAAAGTGGTTTTTCAACACTATCACAAGTGCAAAAAGTGTTTTTTCCACACTAATACAAGTGCTAAAGTGGTTTCCTGCACCAACACAGGTGCGAAAAGTGGTTTTTCAACACTAACACAAGTGCGAAAAGTGGTTTTTCAACAATAACACAAGGGCGAAAAGTGGTTTTTCCACACTAATACAAGTGCAAAAGTGGTTTCCTGCACCAACACAAGTGCGAAAAGTGGTTTTTCAACACTAACACAAGTGCGAAAAGTGGTTTTTCAACACTAACACAAGTGCAAAAAGTGGTTTTTCAACACTAACACAAGTGTGAAAAGTGTTTTTTCCACACTAATACAAGCGCAAAAGTGGTTTCCTGCACCAACACAAGTGCGAAAAGTGGTTTTTCAACACTAACACAAGTGCGAAAAGTGGTTTTTCAACACTAACACAAGTGCGAAAAGTGGTTTTTCAACCCTAACACAAGTGCGAAAGGTGGTTTTTCCACACTAATACAAGTGCAAAAGTGGTTTCCTGCACCAACACAAGTGCGAAAAATATTTTTTCAACACTAACACAAGTGCGAAAAGTGGTTTTTCAACACTATCACAAGTGCAAAAAGTGTTTTTTCCACACTAATACAAGTGCAAAAGTGGTTTCCTGCACCAACACAAGTGCGAAAAGTGGTTTTTCAACACTAACACAAGTGCGAAAAGTGGTTTTTCAACACCAACACAAGTGCGAAAAGTGGTTTTTCCACACTAATACAAGTGCAAAAGTGGTTTCCTGCAGCAACACAGGTGCGAAAAGTGGTTTTTCAACGCTAACACAAGTGCGAAAAGTGGTTTTTCTCCACTAACACAAGTGCGAAAAGTGGTTTTTCAACACTAACACAACTGCAAAAAGTGGGTTTTCCACACTAATACAAGTGCAAAAGTGGTTTCCTGCACCAACACAAATGCGAAAAGTGGTTTTTCAACACTAACACAAGTGCGAAAAGTGGTTTTTCAACACTAACACAAGTGCGAAAAGTGGTTTTTCAACACTAACACAAGTGCGAAAAGTGGTTTTTCCACACTAATACAAGTGCAAAAGTGGTTTCCTGCACCAACACAAGTGCGAAAAGTGGTTTTTCCACACTAATACAAGTGCAAAAGTGGTTTCCTGCACCAACACAAGTGCGAAAAGTGGTTTTTCAACACTAACACAAGTGCGAAAAGTGGTTTTTCAACACTATCACAAGTGCAAAAAGTGTTTTTTCCACACTAATACAAGTGCAAAAGTGGTTTCCTGCACCAACAAAAGTGCGAAAAGTGGTTTTTCAACACTAACACAAGTGCGAAAAGTGGTTTTTCAACACTAACCCAAGTGCGAAAAGTGGTTTTTCAACACTAACACAAGTGCGAAAAGTGTTTTTTCCACACTACTGCAAGTGCAAAAGTGGTTTCCTGCACCAACACAAGTGCGAAAAGTGGTTTTTCAACACTAACACAAGTGCGAAAATTTGTTTTTCAACACTAACACAAGTGCGAAAAGTGTTTTTTCAACACTAACACAAGTGCGAAAAGTGGTTTTTCCACACTAATACAAGTGCAAAAGTGGTTTCCTGCACCAACACAAGCGCGAAAAGTGGTTTTTCAACACTAACACAAGTGCGAAAAGTGGTTTTTCAACACTATCACAAGTGCAAAAAGTGTTTTTTCCACACTAATACAAGTGCAAAAGTGGTTTCCTGCACCAACACAAGTGCGAAAAGTGGTTTTTCAACACTAACACAAGTGCGAAAAGTGGTTTTTCAACACTAACACAAGTGCAAAAAGTGGTTTTTCAACACTAACACAAGTGTGAAAAGTGTTTTTTCCACACTAATACAAGCGCAAAAGTGGTTTCCTGCACCAACACAAGTGCGAAAAGTGGTTTTTCAACACTAACACAAGTGCGAAAAGTGGTTTTTCAACACTAACACAAGTGCGAAAAGTGGTTTTTCAACCCTAACACAAGTGCGAAAGGTGGTTTTTCCACACTAATACAAGTGCAAAAGTGGTTTCCTGCACCAACACAAGTGCGAAAAATATTTTTTCAACACTAACACAAGTGCGAAAAGTGGTTTTTCAACACTATCACAAGTGCAAAAAGTGTTTTTTCCACACTAATACAAGTGCAAAAGTGGTTTCCTGCACCAACACAAGTGCGAAAAGTGGTTTTTCAACACTAAAACAAGTGCGAAAAGTGGTTTTTCAACACCAACACAAGTGCGAAAAGTGGTTTTTCCACACTAATACAAGTGCAAAAGTGGTTTCCTGCACCAACACAGGTGCGAAAAGTGGTTTTTCAACACTAACACAAGTGCGAAAAGTGGTTTTTCAACACTAACACAAGTGCGAAAGGTGGTTTTTCCACACTAATACAAGTGCAAAAGTGGTTTCCTGCACCAACACAAGTGCGAAAAGTGGTTTTTCAACACTAACACAAGTGCGAAAAGTGGTTTGTCAACACTATCACAAGTGCAAAAAGTGTTTTTTCCACACTAATACAAGTGCAAAAGTGGTTTGCTGCACCAACACAAGTGCGAAAAGTGGTTTTTCAACACTAACACAAGTGCGAAAAGTGGTTTTTCAACACTAACACAAGTGCGAAAAGTGGTTTTTCCACACTAATACAAGTGCAAAAGTGGTTTCCTGCAGCAACACAGGTGCGAAAAGTGGTTTTTCAACGCTAACACAAGTGCGAAAAGTGGTTTTTCTCCACTAACACAAGTGCGAAAAGTGGTTTTTCAACACTAACACAAGTGCAAAAAGTGGTTTTTCCACACTAATACAAGTGCAAAAGTGGTTTCCTGCACCAACACAAATGCGAAAAGTGGTTTTTCAACACTAACACAAGTGCGAAAAGTGGTTTTTCAACACTAACACAAGTGCGAAAAGTGGTTTTTCAACACTAACACAAGTGCGAAAAGTGGTTTTTCCACACTAATACAAGTGCAAAAGTGGTTTCCTGCACCAACACAAGTGCGAAAAGTGGTTTTTCCACACTAATACAAGTGCAAAAGTGGTTTCCTGCACCAACACAAGTGCGAAAAGTGGTTTTTCAACACTAACACAAGTGCGAAAAGTGGTTTTTCAACACTATCACAAGTGCAAAAAGTGTTTTTTCCACACTAATACAAGTGCAAAAGTGGTTTCCTGCACCAACACAAGTGCGAAAAGTGGTTTTTCAACACTAACACAAGTGCGAAAAGTGGTTTTTCAACACTAACCCAAGTGCGAAAAGTGGTTTTTCAACACTAACACAAGTGCGAAAAGTGTTTTTTCCACACTACTGCAAGTGCAAAAGTGGTTTCCTGCACCAACACAAGTGCGAAAAGTGGTTTTTCAACACTAACACAAGTGCGAAAAGTGGTTTTTCAACACTAACACAAGTGCGAAAAGTGTTTTTTCAACACTAACACAAGTGCGAAAAGTGGTTTTTCCACACTAATACAAGTGCAAAAGTGGTTTCCTGCACCAACACAAGTGCGAAAAGTGGTTTTTCAACACTAACACAAGTGCGAAAAGTGGTTTTTCAACACTATCACAAGTGCAAAAAGTGTTTTTCCCACACTAATACAAGTGCAAAAGTGGTTTCCTGCACCACCACAAGTGCGAAAAGTGGTTTTTCAACACTAACACAAGTGCGAAAAGTGGTTTTTCAACACTAACACAAGTGCGAAAAGTGGTTTTTCAACACTAACACAAGTGCGCAAAGTAGTTTTTGCACACGAACACAAGTGCGAAAAGTGGTTTTTCAACACTAACACAAGTGCAAAAAGTGGTTTTTCAACACTAACACAAGTGCGAAAAGTGGTTTTTTCCACACTAATACAAGTGCAAAAGTGGTTTCCTGCACAAACACAAGTGCGAAAAGTGGTTTTTCAACACTAACACAAGTGCGAAAAGTGGTTTTTCAACACTAACACAAGTGCGAAAAGTGGTTTTTCCACACGAATACAAGTGCAAAAGTGGTTTCCTGCACCAACACAAGTGCGAAAAGTGGTTTTTCAACACCAACACAAGTGCGAAAAGTGGTTTTTCCACACTAATACAAGTGCAAAAGTGGTTTCCTGCACCAACACAAGTGCGAAAAGTGGTTTTTCAACACTAACACACGTGCGAAAAGTGATTTTTCAACACAAACACAAGTGCGAAAAGTGGTTTTTCAACACTAACACAAGTGCGAAAAGTGGTTTTTCAACACTAACACAAGTGCGAAAAGTGGTTTTTCCACACTAATACAAGTTCAAAAGTGGTTTTTCAACACTAACACAAGTGCGAAAAGTGTTTTTTCCACACTAATACAAGCGCAAAAGTGGTTTCCTGCACCAACACAAGTGCGAAAAGTGGTTTTTCAACACTAACACTAGTGCGAAAAGTGGTTTTTCAACACTAACAAAAGTGCGAAAAGTGGTTTTTCAACACTAACACAAGTGCGAAAGGTGGTTTTTCCACACTAATACAAGTGCAAAAGTGGTTTCCTGCACCAACACAAGTGCGAAAAATATTTTTTCAACACTAACACAAGTGCGAAAAGTGGTTTTTCAACACTATCACAAGTGCAAAAAGTGTTTTTTCCACACTAATACAAGTGCAAAAGTGGTTTCCTGCACCAACACAAGTGCGAAAAGTGGTTTTTCAACACTAACACAAGTGCGAAAAGTGGTTTTTCAACACTAACACAAGTGCGAAAAGTGGTTTTTCAACACTAACACAAGTGCGAAAGGTGGTTTTTCCACACTAATACAAGTGCAAAAGTGGTTTCCTGCACCAAGACATGTGCGAAAAGTGGTTTTTCAACACTAACACAAGTGCGAAAAGTGGTTTTTCAACACTATCACAAGTGCAAAAAGTGTTTTTTCCACACTAATACAAGTGCAAAAGTGGTTTGCTGCACCAACACAAGTGCGAAAAGTGGTTTTTCAACACTAACACAAGTGCGAAAAGTGGTTTTTCAACACTAACACAAGTGCGAAAAGTGGTTTTTCCACACTAATACAAGTGCAAAAGTGGTTTCCTGCACCACCACAAGTGCGAAAAGTGGTTTTTCAACACTAACACAAGTGCGAAAAGTGGTTTTTCAACACTAACACAAGTGCGAAAAGTGGTTTTTCAACACTATCACAAGTGCAAAAAGTGTTTTTTCCATACTAATACAAGTCCAAAAGTGGTTTCCTGCACCAACACAAGTGCGAAAAGTGGTTTTTCAACACTAACACAAGTGCAAAAAGTGGTTTTTCAACACTAACACAAGTGCAAAAAGTGTTTTTTCCACACTAATACAAGTGCAAAAGTGGTTTCCTGCACCACCACAAGTGCGAAAAGTGGTTTTTCCACACTAATACAAGTGCAAAAGTGGTTTCCTGCACCACCACAAGTGCGAAAAGTGGTTTTTCAACACTAACACAAGTGCGAAAAGTGGTTTTTCAACACTAACACAAGTGCGAAAAGTGGTTTTTCAACACTATCACAAGTGCAAAAAGTGTTTTTTCCATACTAATACAAGTGCAAAAGTGGTTTCCTGCACCAACACAAGTGCGAAAAGTGGTTTTTCAACACTAACACAAGTGCAAAAAGTGGTTTTTCAACACTAACACAAGTGCAAAAAGTGGTTTTTCAACACTAATACAAGTGAAAAAGTGGTTTCCTGCACCAACACAAGTGCGAAAAGTGGTTTTTCAACACTAACACAAGTGCGAAAAGTGGTTTTTCAACACTAACACAAGTGCGAAAAGTGGTTTTTCAACACTAATACAAGTGCGAAAAGTGGTTTTTCAACACTAACACAAGTGCGAAAAGTGGTTTTTCAACACTATCACAAGTGCAAAAAGTGTTTTTTCCACACTAATACAAGTGCAAAAGTGGTTTCCTGCACCAACACAAGTGCGAAAAGTGGTTTTTCAACACTAACACAAGTGCGAAAAGTGGTTTTTCAACACTAACACAAGTGCAAAAAGTGGTTTTTCAACACTAACACAAGTGTGAAAAGTGTTTTTTCCACACTAATACAAGCGCAAAAGTGGTTTCCTGCACCAACACAAGTGCGAAAAGTGGTTTTTCAACACTAACACAAGTGCGAAAAGTGGTTTTTCAACACTAACACAAGTGCGAAAAGTGGTTTTTCAACCCTAACACAAGTGCGAAAGGTGGTTTTTCCACACTAATACAAGTGCAAAAGTGGTTTCCTGCACCAACACAAGTGCGAAAAATATTTTTTCAACACTAACACAAGTGCGAAAAGTGGTTTTTCAACACTATCACAAGTGCAAAAAGTGTTTTTTCCACACTAATACAAGTGCAAAAGTGGTTTCCTGCACCAACACAAGTGCGAAAAGTGGTTTTTCAACACTAAAACAAGTGCGAAAAGTGGTTTTTCAACACCAACACAAGTGCGAAAAGTGGTTTTTCCACACTAATACAAGTGCAAAAGTGGTTTCCTGCACCAACACAGGTGCGAAAAGTGGTTTTTCAACACTAACACAAGTGCGAAAAGTGGTTTTTCAACACTAACACAAGTGCGAAAGGTGGTTTTTCCACACTAATACAAGTGCAAAAGTGGTTTCCTGCACCAACACAAGTGCGAAAAGTGGTTTTTCAACACTAACACAAGTGCGAAAAGTGGTTTGTCAACACTATCACAAGTGCAAAAAGTGTTTTTTCCACACTAATACAAGTGCAAAAGTGGTTTGCTGCACCAACACAAGTGCGAAAAGTGGTTTTTCAACACTAACACAAGTGCGAAAAGTGGTTTTTCAACACTAACACAAGTGCGAAAAGTGGTTTTTCCACACTAATACAAGTGCAAAAGTGGTTTCCTGCAGCAACACAGGTGCGAAAAGTGGTTTTTCAACGCTAACACAAGTGCGAAAAGTGGTTTTTCTCCACTAACACAAGTGCGAAAAGTGGTTTTTCAACACTAACACAAGTGCAAAAAGTGGTTTTTCCACACTAATACAAGTGCAAAAGTGGTTTCCTGCACCAACACAAATGCGAAAAGTGGTTTTTCAACACTAACACAAGTGCGAAAAGTGGTTTTTCAACACTAACACAAGTGCGAAAAGTGGTTTTTCAACACTAACACAAGTGCGAAAAGTGGTTTTTCCACACTAATACAAGTGCAAAAGTGGTTTCCTGCACCAACACAAGTGCGAAAAGTGGTTTTTCCACACTAATACAAGTGCAAAAGTGGTTTCCTGCACCAACACAAGTGCGAAAAGTGGTTTTTCAACACTAACACAAGTGCGAAAAGTGGTTTTTCAACACTATCACAAGTGCAAAAAGTGTTTTTTCCACACTAATACAAGTGCAAAAGTGGTTTCCTGCACCAACACAAGTGCGAAAAGTGGTTTTTCAACACTAACACAAGTGCGAAAAGTGGTTTTTCAACACTAACCCAAGTGCGAAAAGTGGTTTTTCAACACTAACACAAGTGCGAAAAGTGTTTTTTCCACACTACTGCAAGTGCAAAAGTGGTTTCCTGCACCAACACAAGTGCGAAAAGTGGTTTTTCAACACTAACACAAGTGCGAAAAGTGGTTTTTCAACACTAACACAAGTGCGAAAAGTGTTTTTTCAACACTAACACAAGTGCGAAAAGTGGTTTTTCCACACTAATACAAGTGCAAAAGTGGTTTCCTGCACCAACACAAGTGCGAAAAGTGGTTTTTCAACACTAACACAAGTGCGAAAAGTGGTTTTTCAACACTATCACAAGTGCAAAAAGTGTTTTTCCCACACTAATACAAGTGCAAAAGTGGTTTCCTGCACCACCACAAGTGCGAAAAGTGGTTTTTCAACACTAACACAAGTGCGAAAAGTGGTTTTTCAACACTAACACAAGTGCGAAAAGTGGTTTTTCAACACTAACACAAGTGCGCAAAGTAGTTTTTGCACACGAACACAAGTGCGAAAAGTGGTTTTTCAACACTAACACAAGTGCAAAAAGTGGTTTTTCAACACTAACACAAGTGCGAAAAGTGGTTTTTTCCACACTAATACAAGTGCAAAAGTGGTTTCCTGCACAAACACAAGTGCGAAAAGTGGTTTTTCAACACTAACACAAGTGCGAAAAGTGGTTTTTCAACACTAACACAAGTGCGAAAAGTGGTTTTTCCACACGAATACAAGTGCAAAAGTGGTTTCCTGCACCAACACAAGTGCGAAAAGTGGTTTTTCAACACCAACACAAGTGCGAAAAGTGGTTTTTCCACACTAATACAAGTGCAAAAGTGGTTTCCTGCACCAACACAAGTGCGAAAAGTGGTTTTTCAACACTAACACACGTGCGAAAAGTGATTTTTCAACACAAACACAAGTGCGAAAAGTGGTTTTTCAACACTAACACAAGTGCGAAAAGTGGTTTTTCAACACTAACACAAGTGCGAAAAGTGGTTTTTCCACACTAATACAAGTTCAAAAGTGGTTTTTCAACACTAACACAAGTGCGAAAAGTGTTTTTTCCACACTAATACAAGCGCAAAAGTGGTTTCCTGCACCAACACAAGTGCGAAAAGTGGTTTTTCAACACTAACACTAGTGCGAAAAGTGGTTTTTCAACACTAACAAAAGTGCGAAAAGTGGTTTTTCAACACTAACACAAGTGCGAAAGGTGGTTTTTCCACACTAATACAAGTGCAAAAGTGGTTTCCTGCACCAACACAAGTGCGAAAAATATTTTTTCAACACTAACACAAGTGCGAAAAGTGGTTTTTCAACACTATCACAAGTGCAAAAAGTGTTTTTTCCACACTAATACAAGTGCAAAAGTGGTTTCCTGCACCAACACAAGTGCGAAAAGTGGTTTTTCAACACTAACACAAGTGCGAAAAGTGGTTTTTCAACACTAACACAAGTGCGAAAAGTGGTTTTTCAACACTAACACAAGTGCGAAAGGTGGTTTTTCCACACTAATACAAGTGCAAAAGTGGTTTCCTGCACCAAGACATGTGCGAAAAGTGGTTTTTCAACACTAACACAAGTGCGAAAAGTGGTTTTTCAACACTATCACAAGTGCAAAAAGTGTTTTTTCCACACTAATACAAGTGCAAAAGTGGTTTGCTGCACCAACACAAGTGCGAAAAGTGGTTTTTCAACACTAACACAAGTGCGAAAAGTGGTTTTTCAACACTAACACAAGTGCGAAAAGTGGTTTTTCCACACTAATACAAGTGCAAAAGTGGTTTCCTGCACCACCACAAGTGCGAAAAGTGGTTTTTCAACACTAACACAAGTGCGAAAAGTGGTTTTTCAACACTAACACAAGTGCGAAAAGTGGTTTTTCAACACTATCACAAGTGCAAAAAGTGTTTTTTCCATACTAATACAAGTCCAAAAGTGGTTTCCTGCACCAACACAAGTGCGAAAAGTGGTTTTTCAACACTAACACAAGTGCAAAAAGTGGTTTTTCAACACTAACACAAGTGCAAAAAGTGTTTTTTCCACACTAATACAAGTGCAAAAGTGGTTTCCTGCACCACCACAAGTGCGAAAAGTGGTTTTTCCACACTAATACAAGTGCAAAAGTGGTTTCCTGCACCACCACAAGTGCGAAAAGTGGTTTTTCAACACTAACACAAGTGCGAAAAGTGGTTTTTCAACACTAACACAAGTGCGAAAAGTGGTTTTTCAACACTATCACAAGTGCAAAAAGTGTTTTTTCCATACTAATACAAGTGCAAAATGGTTTCCTGCACCAACACAAGTGCGAAAAGTGGTTTTTCAACACTAACACAAGTGCAAAAAGTGGTTTTTCAACACTAACACAAGTGCAAAAAGTGGTTTTTCAACACTAATACAAGTGAAAAAGTGGTTTCCTGCACCAACACAAGTGCGAAAAGTGGTTTTTCAACACTAACACAAGTGCGAAAAGTGGTTTTTCAACACTAACACAAGTGCGAAAAGTGGTTTTTCAACACTAATACAAGTGCGAAAAGTGGTTTTTCAACACTATCACAAGTGCAAAAAGTGTTTTTTCCACACTAATACAAGTGCTAAAGTGGTTTCCTGCACCAACACAGGTGCGAAAAGTGGTTTTTCAACACTAACACAAGTGCGAAAAGTGGTTTTTCAACAATAACACAAGGGCGAAAAGTGGTTTTTCCACACTAATACAAGTGCAAAAGTGGTTTCCTGCACCAACACAAGTGCGAAAAGTGGTTTTTCAACACTAACACAAGTGCGAAAAGTGGTTTTTCAACACTAACACAAGTGCAAAAAGTGGTTTTTCAACACCAACACAAGTGTGAAAAGTGTTTTTTCCACACTAATACAAGCGCAAAAGTGGTTTCCTGCACCAACACAAGTGCGAAAAGTGGTTTTTCAACACTAACACAAGTGCGAAAAGTGGATTTTCAACACTAACACAAGTGCGAAAAGTGGTTTTTCAACACTATCACAAGTGCAAAAAGTGTTTTTTCCAAACTAATACAAGTCCAAAAGTGGTTTCCTGCACTAACACAAGTGCGAAAAGTGGTTTTTCAACACTAACACAAGTGCAAAAAGTGGTTTTTCAACACTAACACAAGTGCAAAAAGTGTTTTTTCCACACTAATACAAGTGCAAAAGTGGTTTCCTGCACCACCACAAGTGCGAAAAGTGGTTTTTCCACACTAATACAGGTGCAAAAGTGGTTTCCTGCACCACCACAAGTGCGAAAAGTGGTTTTTCAACACTAACACAAGTGCGAAAAGTGGTTTTTCAACACTAACACAAGTGCGAAAAGTGGTTTTTCAACACTATCACAAGTGCAAAAAGTGTTTTTTCCATACTAATACAAGTGCAAAAGTGGTTTCCTGCACCAACACAAGTGCGAAAAGTGGTTTTTCAACACTAACACAAGTGCAAAAAGTGGTTTTTCAACACTAACACAAGTGCAAAAAGTGGTTTTTCAACACTAATACAAGTGAAAAAGTGGTTTCCTGCACCAACACAAGTGCGAAAAGTGGTTTTTCAACACTAAAACAAGTGCGAAAAGTGGTTTTTCAACACTAACACAAGTGCGAAAAGTGGTTTTTCAACACTAACACAAGTGCGAAAAGTGTTTTTTCCACACTAATACAAGTGCAAAAGTGGTTTCCTGCACCAACACAAGTGCGAAAAGTGGTTTTTCAACACTAACACAAGTGCGAAAAGTGGTTTTTCAACACTAACACAAGTGCGAAAAGTGGTTTTTCAACACTATCACAAGTGCAAAAAGTGTTTTTTCCACACTAATACAAGTGCTAAAGTGGTTTCCTGCACCAACACAGGTGCGAAAAGTGGTTTTTCAACACTAACACAAGTGCGAAAAGTGGTTTTTCAACAATAACACAAGGGCGAAAAGTGGTTTTTTCCACACTAATACAAGTGCAAAAGTGGTTTCCTGCACCAACACAAGTGCGAAAAGTGGTTTTTCAACACTAACACAAGTGCGAAAAGTGGTTTTTCAACACTAACACAAGTGCAAAAAGTGGTTTTTCAACACTAACACAAGTGTGAAAAGTGTTTTTTCCACACTAATACAAGCGCAAAAGTGGTTTCCTGCACCAACACAAGTGCGAAAAGTGGTTTTTCAACACTAACACAAGTGCGAAAAGTGGTTTTTCAACACTAACACAAGTGCGAAAAGTGGTTTTTCAACCCTAACACAAGTGCGAAAGGTGGTTTTTCCACACTAATACAAGTGCAAAAGTGGTTTCCTGCACCAACACAAGTGCGAAAAATATTTTTTCAACACTAACACAAGTGCGAAAAGTGGTTTTTCAACACTATCACAAGTGCAAAAAGTATTTTTTCCACACTAATACAAGTGCAAAAGTGGTTTCCTGCACCAACGCAAGTGCGAAAAGTGGTTTTTCAACACTAACACAAGTGCGAAAAGTGGTTTTTCAACACCAACACAAGTGCGAAAAGTGGTTTTTCCACACTAATACAAGTGCAAAAGTGGTTTCCTGCAGCAACACAGGTGCGAAAAGTGGTTTTTCAACGCTAACACAAGTGCGAAAAGTGGTTTTTCTCCACTAACACAAGTGCGAAAAGTGGTTTTTCAACACTAACACAACTGCAAAAAGTGGGTTTTCCACACTAATACAAGTGCAAAAGTGGTTTCCTGCACCAACACAAATGCGAAAAGTGGTTTTTCAACACTAACACAAGTGCGAAAAGTGGTTTTTCAACACTAACACAAGTGCGAAAAGTGGTTTTTCAACACTAACACAAGTGCGAAAAGTGGTTTTTCCACACTAATACAAGTGCAAAAGTGGTTTCCTGCACCAACACAAGTGCGAAAAGTGGTTTTTCCACACTAATACAAGTGCAAAAGTGGTTTCCTGCACCAACACAAGTGCGAAAAGTGGTTTTTCAACACTAACACAAGTGCGAAAAGTGGTTTTTCAACACTATCACAAGTGCAAAAAGTGTTTTTTCCACACTAATACAAGTGCAAAAGTGGTTTCCTGCACCAACAAAAGTGCGAAAAGTGGTTTTTCAACACTAACACAAGTGCGAAAAGTGGTTTTTCAACACTAACCCAAGTGCGAAAAGTGGTTTTTCAACACTAACACAAGTGCGAAAAGTGTTTTTTCCACACTACTGCAAGTGCAAAAGTGGTTTCCTGCACCAACACAAGTGCGAAAAGTGGTTTTTCAACACTAACACAAGTGCGAAAAGTTGTTTTTCAACACTAACACAAGTGCGAAAAGTGTTTTTTCAACACTAACACAAGTGCGAAAAGTGGTTTTTCCACACTAATACAAGTGCAAAAGTGGTTTCCTGCACCAACACAAGCGCGAAAAGTGGTTTTTCAACACTAACACAAGTGCGAAAAGTGGTTTTTCAACACTATCACAAGTGCAAAAAGTGTTTTTTCCACACTAATACAAGTGCAAAAGTGGTTTCCTGCACCAACACAAGTGCGAAAAGTGGTTTTTCAACACTAACACAAGTGCGAAAAATGGTTTTTCAACACTAACACAAGTGCAAAAAGTGGTTTTTCAACACTAACACAAGTGTGAAAAGTGTTTTTTCCACACTAATACAAGCGCAAAAGTGGTTTCCTGCACCAACACAAGTGCGAAAAGTGGTTTTTCAACACTAACACAAGTGCGAAAAGTGGTTTTTCTACACTAACACAAGTGCGAAAAGTGGTTTTTCAACCCTAACACAAGTGCGAAAGGTGGTTTTTCCACACTAATACAAGTGCAAAAGTGGTTTCCTGCACCAACACAAGTGCGAAAAATATTTTTTCAACACTAACACAAGTGCGAAAAGTGGTTTTTCAACACTATCACAAGTGCAAAAAGTGTTTTTTCCACACTAATACAAGTGCAAAAGTGGTTTCCTGCACCAACACAAGTGCGAAAAGTGGTTTTTCAACACTAACACAAGTGCGAAAAGTGGTTTTTCAACACCAACACAAGTGCGAAAAGTGGTTTTTCCACACTAATACAAGTGCAAAAGTGGTTTCCTGCACCAACACAGGTGCGAAAAGTGGTTTTTCAACACTAACACAAGTGCGAAAAGTGGTTTTTCAACACTAACACAAGTGCGAAAGGTGGTTTTTCCACACTAATACAAGTGCAAAAGTGGTTTCCTGCACCAACACAAGTGCGAAAAGTGGTTTTTCAACACTAACACAAGTGCGAAAAGTGGTTTTTCAACACTATCACAAGTGCAAAAAGTGTTTTTTCCACACTAATACAAGTGCAAAAGTGGTTTGCTGCACCAACACAAGTGCGAAAAGTGGTTTTTCAACACTAACACAAGTGCGAAAAGTGGTTTTTCAACACTAACACAAGTGCGAAAAGTGGTTTTTCCACACTAATACAAGTGCAAAAGTGGTTTCCTGCAGCAACACAGGTGCGAAAAGTGGTTTTTCAACGCTAACACAAGTGCGAAAAGTGGTTTTTCTCCACTAACACAAGTGCGAAAAGTGGTTTTTCAACACTAACACAAGTGCAAAAAGTGGTTTTTCCACACTAATGCAAGTGCAAAAGTGGTTTCCTGCACCAACACAAATGCGAAAAGTGGTTTTTCAACACTAACACAAGTGCGAAAAGTGGTTTTTCAACACTAACACAAGTGCGAAAAGTGGTTTTTCAACACTAACACAAGTGCGAAAAGTGGTTTTTCCACACTAATACAAGTGCAAAAGTGGTTTCCTGCACCAACACAAGTGCGAAAAGTGGTTTTTCCACACTAATACAAGTGCAAAAGTGGTTTCCTGCACCAACACAAGTGCGAAAAGTGGTTTTTCAACACTAACACAAGTGCGAAAAGTGGTTTTTCAACACTATCACAAGTGCAAAAAGTGTTTTTTCCACACTAATACAAGTGCAAAAGTGGTTTCCTGCACCAACACAATTGCGAAAAGTGGTTTTTCAACACTAACACAAGTGCGAAAAGTGGTTTTTCAACACTAACCCAAGTGCGAAAAGTGGTTTTTCAACACTAACACAAGTGCGAAAAGTGTTTTTTCCACACTACTGCAAGTGCAAAAGTGGTTTCCTGCACCAACACAAGTGCGAAAAGTGGTTTTTCAACACTAACACAAGTGCGAAAAGTAGTTTTTCAACACTAACACAAGTGCGAAAAGTGGTTTTTCAACACTAATACAAGTGAAAAAGTGGTTTCCTGCATCAACACAAGTGCGAAAAGTGGTTTTTCAACACTAACACAAGTGCGAAAAGTGGTTTTTCAACACTAACACAAGTGCGAAAAGTGGTTTTTCAACACTAACACAAGTGCGAAAAGTGTTTTTTCCACACTAATACAAGTGCAAAAGTGGTTTCCTGCACCAACACAAGTGTGAAAAGTGGTTTTTCAACACTAACACAAGTGCGAAAAGTGGTTTTTCAACACTAACACAAGTGCGAAAAGTGGTTTTTCAACACTATCACAAGTGCAAAAAGTGTTTTTTCCACACTAATACAAGTGCTAAAGTGGTTTCCTGCACCAACACAGGTGCGAAAAGTGGTTTTTCAACACTAACACAAGTGCGAAAAGTGGTTTTTCAACAATAACACAAGGGCGAAAAGTGGTTTTTCCACACTAATACAAGTGCAAAAGTGGTTTCCTGCACCAACACAAGTGCGAAAAGTGGTTTTTCAACACTAACACAAGTGCGAAAAGTGGTTTTTCAACACTAACACAAGTGCAAAAAGTGGTTTTTCAACACTAACACAAGTGTGAAAAGTGTTTTTTCCACACTAATACAAGCGCAAAAGTGGTTTCCTGCACCAACACAAGTGCGAAAAGTGGTTTTTCAACACTAACACAAGTGCGAAAAGTGGTTTTTCAACACTAACACAAGTGCGAAAAGTGGTTTTTCAACCCTAACACAAGTGCGAAAGGTGGTTTTTCCACACTAATACAAGTGCAAAAGTGGTTTCCTGCACCAACACAAGTGCGAAAAATATTTTTTCAACACTAACACAAGTGCGAAAAGTGGTTTTTCAACACTATCACAAGTGCAAAAAGTGTTTTTTCCACACTAATACAAGTGCAAAAGTGGTTTCCTGCACCAACACAAGTGCGAAAAGTGGTTTTTCAACACTAACACAAGTGCGAAAAGTGGTTTTTCAACACCAACACAAGTGCGAAAAGTGGTTTTTCCACACTAATACAAGTGCAAAAGTGGTTTCCTGCAGCAACACAGGTGCGAAAAGTGGTTTTTCAACGCTAACACAAGTGCGAAAAGTGGTTTTTCTCCACTAACACAAGTGCGAAAAGTGGTTTTTCAACACTAACACAACTGCAAAAAGTGGGGTTTCCACACTAATACAAGTGCAAAAGTGGTTTCCTGCACCAACACAAATGCGAAAAGTGGTTTTTCAACACTAACACAAGTGCGAAAAGTGGTTTTTCAACACTAACACAAGTGCGAAAAGTGGTTTTTCAACACTAACACAAGTGCGAAAAGTGGTTTTTCCACACTAATACAAGTGCAAAAGTGGTTTCCTGCACCAACACAAGTGCGAAAAGTGGTTTTTCCACACTAATACAAGTGCAAAAGTGGTTTCCTGCACCAACACAAGTGCGAAAAGTGGTTTTTCAACACTAACACAAGTGCGAAAAGTGGTTTTTCAACACTATCACAAGTGCAAAAAGTGTTTTTTCCACACTAATACAAGTGCAAAAGTGGTTTCCTGCACCAACAAAAGTGCGAAAAGTGGTTTTTCAACACTAACACAAGTGCGAAAAGTGGTTTTTCAACACTAACCCAAGTGCGAAAAGTGGTTTTTCAACACTAACACAAGTGCGAAAAGTGTTTTTTCCACACTACTGCAAGTGCAAAAGTGGTTTCCTGCACCAACACAAGTGCGAAAAGTGGTTTTTCAACACTAACACAAGTGCGAAAATTTGTTTTTCAACACTAACACAAGTGCGAAAAGTGTTTTTTCAACACTAACACAAGTGCGAAAAGTGGTTTTTCCACACTAATACAAGTGCAAAAGTGGTTTCCTGCACCAACACAAGCGCGAAAAGTGGTTTTTCAACACTAACACAAGTGCGAAAAGTGGTTTTTCAACACTATCACAAGTGCAAAAAGTGTTTTTTCCACACTAATACAAGTGCAAAAGTGGTTTCCTGCACCAACACAAGTGCGAAAAGTGGTTTTTCAACACTAACACAAGTGCGAAAAGTGGTTTTTCAACACTAACACAAGTGCAAAAAGTGGTTTTTCAACACTAACACAAGTGTGAAAAGTGTTTTTTCCACACTAATACAAGCGCAAAAGTGGTTTCCTGCACCAACACAAGTGCGAAAAGTGGTTTTTCAACACTAACACAAGTGCGAAAAGTGGTTTTTCAACACTAACACAAGTGCGAAAAGTGGTTTTTCAACCCTAACACAAGTGCGAAAGGTGGTTTTTCCACACTAATACAAGTGCAAAAGTGGTTTCCTGCACCAACACAAGTGCGAAAAATATTTTTTCAACACTAACACAAGTGCGAAAAGTGGTTTTTCAACACTATCACAAGTGCAAAAAGTGTTTTTTCCACACTAATACAAGTGCAAAAGTGGTTTCCTGCACCAACACAAGTGCGAAAAGTGGTTTTTCAACACTAAAACAAGTGCGAAAAGTGGTTTTTCAACACCAACACAAGTGCGAAAAGTGGTTTTTCCACACTAATACAAGTGCAAAAGTGGTTTCCTGCACCAACACAGGTGCGAAAAGTGGTTTTTCAACACTAACACAAGTGCGAAAAGTGGTTTTTCAACACTAACACAAGTGCGAAAGGTGGTTTTTCCACACTAATACAAGTGCAAAAGTGGTTTCCTGCACCAACACAAGTGCGAAAAGTGGTTTTTCAACACTAACACAAGTGCGAAAAGTGGTTTGTCAACACTATCACAAGTGCAAAAAGTGTTTTTTCCACACTAATACAAGTGCAAAAGTGGTTTGCTGCACCAACACAAGTGCGAAAAGTGGTTTTTCAACACTAACACAAGTGCGAAAAGTGGTTTTTCAACACTAACACAAGTGCGAAAAGTGGTTTTTCCACACTAATACAAGTGCAAAAGTGGTTTCCTGCAGCAACACAGGTGCGAAAAGTGGTTTTTCAACGCTAACACAAGTGCGAAAAGTGGTTTTTCTCCACTAACACAAGTGCGAAAAGTGGTTTTTCAACACTAACACAAGTGCAAAAAGTGGTTTTTCCACACTAATACAAGTGCAAAAGTGGTTTCCTGCACCAACACAAATGCGAAAAGTGGTTTTTCAACACTAACACAAGTGCGAAAAGTGGTTTTTCAACACTAACACAAGTGCGAAAAGTGGTTTTTCAACACTAACACAAGTGCGAAAAGTGGTTTTTCCACACTAATACAAGTGCAAAAGTGGTTTCCTGCACCAACACAAGTGCGAAAAGTGGTTTTTCCACACTAATACAAGTGCAAAAGTGGTTTCCTGCACCAACACAAGTGCGAAAAGTGGTTTTTCAACACTAACACAAGTGCGAAAAGTGGTTTTTCAACACTATCACAAGTGCAAAAAGTGTTTTTTCCACACTAATACAAGTGCAAAAGTGGTTTCCTGCACCAACACAAGTGCGAAAAGTGGTTTTTCAACACTAACACAAGTGCGAAAAGTGGTTTTTCAACACTAACCCAAGTGCGAAAAGTGGTTTTTCAACACTAACACAAGTGCGAAAAGTGTTTTTTCCACACTACTGCAAGTGCAAAAGTGGTTTCCTGCACCAACACAAGTGCGAAAAGTGGTTTTTCAACACTAACACAAGTGCGAAAAGTGGTTTTTCAACACTAACACAAGTGCGAAAAGTGTTTTTTCAACACTAACACAAGTGCGAAAAGTGGTTTTTCCACACTAATACAAGTGCAAAAGTGGTTTCCTGCACCAACACAAGTGCGAAAAGTGGTTTTTCAACACTAACACAAGTGCGAAAAGTGGTTTTTCAACACTATCACAAGTGCAAAAAGTGTTTTTCCCACACTAATACAAGTGCAAAAGTGGTTTCCTGCACCACCACAAGTGCGAAAAGTGGTTTTTCAACACTAACACAAGTGCGAAAAGTGGTTTTTCAACACTAACACAAGTGCGAAAAGTGGTTTTTCAACACTAACACAAGTGCGCAAAGTAGTTTTTGCACACGAACACAAGTGCGAAAAGTGGTTTTTCAACACTAACACAAGTGGAAAAAGTGGTTTTTCAACACTAACACAAGTGCGAAAAGTGGTTTTTTCCACACTAATACAAGTGCAAAAGTGGTTTCCTGCACAAACACAAGTGCGAAAAGTGGTTTTTCAACACTAACACAAGTGCGAAAAGTGGTTTTTCAACACTAACACAAGTGCGAAAAGTGGTTTTTCCACACGAATACAAGTGCAAAAGTGGTTTCCTGCACCAACACAAGTGCGAAAAGTGGTTTTTCAACACCAACACAAGTGCGAAAAGTGGTTTTTCCACACTAATACAAGTGCAAAAGTGGTTTCCTGCACCAACACAAGTGCGAAAAGTGGTTTTTCAACACTAACACACGTGCGAAAAGTGATTTTTCAACACAAACACAAGTGCGAAAAGTGGTTTTTCAACACTAACACAAGTGCGAAAAGTGGTTTTTCAACACTAACACAAGTGCGAAAAGTGGTTTTTCCACACTAATACAAGTTCAAAAGTGGTTTTTCAACACTAACACAAGTGCGAAAAGTGTTTTTTCCACACTAATACAAGCGCAAAAGTGGTTTCCTGCACCAACACAAGTGCGAAAAGTGGTTTTTCAACACTAACACTAGTGCGAAAAGTGGTTTTTCAACACTAACAAAAGTGCGAAAAGTGGTTTTTCAACACTAACACAAGTGCGAAAGGTGGTTTTTCCACACTAATACAAGTGCAAAAGTGGTTTCCTGCACCAACACAAGTGCGAAAAATATTTTTTCAACACTAACACAAGTGCGAAAAGTGGTTTTTCAACACTATCACAAGTGCAAAAAGTGTTTTTTCCACACTAATACAAGTGCAAAAGTGGTTTCCTGCACCAACACAAGTGCGAAAAGTGGTTTTTCAACACTAACACAAGTGCGAAAAGTGGTTTTTCAACACTAACACAAGTGCGAAAAGTGGTTTTTCAACACTAACACAAGTGCGAAAGGTGGTTTTTCCACACTAATACAAGTGCAAAAGTGGTTTCCTGCACCAAGACATGTGCGAAAAGTGGTTTTTCAACACTAACACAAGTGCGAAAAGTGGTTTTTCAACACTATCACAAGTGCAAAAAGTGTTTTTTCCACACTAATACAAGTGCAAAAGTGGTTTGCTGCACCAACACAAGTGCGAAAAGTGGTTTTTCAACACTAACACAAGTGCGAAAAGTGGTTTTTCAACACTAACACAAGTGCGAAAAGTGGTTTTTCCACACTAATACAAGTGCAAAAGTGGTTTCCTGCACCACCACAAGTGCGAAAAGTGGTTTTTCAACACTAACACAAGTGCGAAAAGTGGTTTTTCAACACTAACACAAGTGCGAAAAGTGGTTTTTCAACACTATCACAAGTGCAAAAAGTGTTTTTTCCATACTAATACAAGTCCAAAAGTGGTTTCCTGCACCAACACAAGTGCGAAAAGTGGTTTTTCAACACTAACACAAGTGCAAAAAGTGGTTTTTCAACACTAACACAAGTGCAAAAAGTGTTTTTTCCACACTAATACAAGTGCAAAAGTGGTTTCCTGCACCACCACAAGTGCGAAAAGTGGTTTTTCCACACTAATACAAGTGCAAAAGTGGTTTCCTGCACCACCACAAGTGCGAAAAGTGGTTTTTCAACACTAACACAAGTGCGAAAAGTGGTTTTTCAACACTAACACAAGTGCGAAAAGTGGTTTTTCAACACTATCACAAGTGCAAAAAGTGTTTTTTCCATACTAATACAAGTGCAAAAGTGGTTTCCTGCACCAACACAAGTGCGAAAAGTGGTTTTTCAACACTAACACAAGTGCAAAAAGTGGTTTTTCAACACTAACACAAGTGCAAAAAGTGGTTTTTCAACACTAATACAAGTGAAAAAGTGGTTTCCTGCACCAACACAAGTGCGAAAAGTGGTTTTTCAACACTAACACAAGTGCGAAAAGTGGTTTTTCAACACTAACACAAGTGCGAAAAGTGGTTTTTCAACACTAATACAAGTGCGAAAAGTGGTTTTTCAACACTATCACAAGTGCAAAAAGTGTTTTTTCCACACTAATACAAGTGCTAAAGTGGTTTCCTGCACCAACACAGGTGCGAAAAGTGGTTTTTCAACACTAACACAAGTGCGAAAAGTGGTTTTTCAACAATAACACAAGGGCGAAAAGTGGTTTTTCCACACTAATACAAGTGCAAAAGTGGTTTCCTGCACCAACACAAGTGCGAAAAGTGGTTTTTCAACACTAACACAAGTGCGAAAAGTGGTTTTTCAACACTAACACAAGTGCAAAAAGTGGTTTTTCAACACCAACACAAGTGTGAAAAGTGTTTTTTCCACACTAATACAAGCGCAAAAGTGGTTTCCTGCACCAACACAAGTGCGAAAAGTGGTTTTTCAACACTAACACAAGTGCGAAAAGTGGATTTTCAACACTAACACAAGTGCGAAAAGTGGTTTTTCAACCCTAACACAAGTGCGAAAGGTGGTTTTTCCACACTAATACAAGTGCAAAAGTGGTTTCCTGCACCAACACAAGTGCGAAAAATATTTTTTCAACACTAACACAAGTGAGAAAAGTGGTTTTTCAACACTATCACAAGTGCAAAAAGTGTTTTTTCCACACTAATACAAGTGCAAAAGTGGTTTCCTGCACCAACACAAGTGCGAAAAGTGGTTTTTCAACACTAACACAAGTGCGAAAAGTGGTTTTTCAACACCAACACAAGTGCGAAAAGTGGTTTTTCCACACTAATACAAGTGCAAAAGTGGTTTCCTGCACCAACACAGGTGCGAAAAGTGGTTTTTCAACACTAACACAAGTGCGAAAAGTGGTTTTTCAACACTAACACAAGTGCGAAAGGTGGTTTTCCACACTAATACAAGTGCAAAAGTGGTTTCCTGCACCAACACAAGTGCGAAAAGTGGTTTTTCAACACTAACACAAGTGCGAAAAGTGGTTTTTCAACACTATCACAAGTGCAAAAAGTGTTTTTTCCACACTAATACAAGTGCAAAAGTGGTTTGCTGCACCAACACAAGTGCGAAAAGTGGTTTTTCAACACTAACACAAGTGCGAAAAGTGGTTTTTCAACACTAACACAAGTGCGAAAAGTGGTTTTTCCACACTAATACAAGTGCAAAAGTGGTTTCCTGCAGCAACACAGGTGCGAAAAGTGGTTTTTCAACGCTAACACAAGTGCGAAAAGTGGTTTTTCTCCACTAACACAAGTGCGAAAAGTGGTTTTTCAACACTAACACAAGTGCAAAAAGTGGTTTTCCACACTAATACAAGTGCAAAAGTGGTTTCCTGCACCAACACAAATGCGAAAAGTGGTTTTTCAACACTAACACAAGTGCGAAAAGTGGTTTTTCAACACTAACACAAGTGCGAAAAGTGGTTTTTCAACACTAACACAAGTGCGAAAAGTGGTTTTTCCACACTAATGCAAGGGCAAAAGTGGTTTCCTGCACCAACACAAGTGCGAAAAGTGGTTTTTCCACACTAATACAAGTGCAAAAGTGGTTTCCTGCACCAACACAAGTGCGAAAAGTGGTTTTTCAACACTAACACAAGTGCGAAAAGTGGTTTTTCAACACTATCACAAGTGCAAAAAGTGTTTTTTCCACACTAATACAAGTGCAAAAGTGGTTTCCTGCACCAACACAAGTGCGAAAAGTGGTTTTTCAACACTAACACAAGTGCGAAAAGTGGTTTTTCAACACTAACCCAAGTGCGAAAAGTGGTTTTTCAACACTAACACAAGTGCGAAAAGTGTTTTTTCCACACTACTGCAAGTGCAAAAGTGGTTTCCTGCACCAACACAAGTGCGAAAAGTGGTTTTTCAACACTAACACAAGTGCGAAAAGTGGTTTTTCAACACTAACACAAGTGCGAAAAGTGTTTTTTCAACACTAACACAAGTGCGAAAAGTGGTTTTTCCACACTAATACAAGTGCAAAAGTGGTTTCCTGCACCAACACAAGTGCGAAAAGTGGTTTTTCAACACTAACACAAGTGCGAAAAGTGGTTTTTCAACACTATCACAAGTGCAAAAAGTGTTTTTTCCACACTAATACAAGTGCAAAAGTGGTTTCCTGCACCACCACAAGTGCGAAAAGTGGTTTTTCAACACTAACACAAGTGCGAAAAGTGGTTTTTCAACACTAACACAAGTGCGAAAAGTGGTTTTTCAACACTAACACAAGTGCGAAAAGTGGTTTTTGAACACAAACACAAGTGCGAAAAGTGGTTTTTGAACACGAACACAAGTGCGAAAAGTGGTTTTTCAACACTAACACAAGTGCAAAAAGTGGTTTTTCAACACTAACACAAGTGCGAAAAGTGGTTTTTCCACACTAATACAAGTGCAAAAGTGGTTTCCTGCACCACCACAAGTGCGAAAAGTGGTTTTTCAACACTAACACAAGTGCGAAAAGTGGTTTTACAACACTAACACAAGAGCGAAAAGTGGTTTTTCAACACTAACACAAGTGCGAAAAGTGGTTTTTGAACACGAACACAAGTGCGAAAAGTGGTTTTTCAACACTAACACAAGTGCAAAAAGTGGTTTTTCAACACTAACACAAGTGCGAAAAGTGGTTTTTCCACACTAATACAAGTGCAAAAGTGGTTTCCTGCACCAACACAAGTGCGAAAAGTGGTTTTTCAACACTAACACAAGTGCGAAAAGTGGTTTTTCAAAACTAACACAAGTGCGAAAAGTGGTTTTTCCACACGAATACAAGTGTAAAAGTGGTTTCCTGCACCAACACAAGTGCGAAAAGTGGTTTTTCAACACTAACACAAGTGCGAAAAGTGGTTTTTCCACACTAATACAAGTGCAAAAGTGGTTTCCTGCACCAACACAAGTGCGAAAAGTGGTTTTTCAACACTAACACACGTGCGAAAAGTGATTTTTCAACACTAACACAAGTGCGAAAAGTGGTTTTTCAACACTAACACAAGTGCGAAAAGTGGTTTTTCAACACTAACACAAGTGCGAAAAGTGGTTTTTCCACACTAATACAGGTTCAAAAGTGGTTTTTCAACACTAACACAAGTGCGAAAAGTGTTTTTTCCACACTAATACAAGCGCAAAAGTGGTTTCCTGCACCAACACAAGTGCGAAAAGTGGTTTTTCAACACTAACACAAGTGCGAAAAGTGGTTTTTCAACACTAACACAAGTGCGAAAGGTGGTTTTTCCTCACTAATACAAGTGCAAAAGTGGTTTCCTGCACCAAGACAAGTGCGAAAAGTGGTTTTTCAACACTAACACAAGTGCGAAAAGTGGTTTTTCAACACTATCACAAGTGCAAAAAGTGTTTTTTCCACACTAATACAAGTGCAAAAGTGGTTTGCTGCACCAACACAAGTGTGAAAAGTGGTTTTTCAACACTAACACAAGTGCGAAAAGTGGTTTTTCAACACTAACACAAGTGCGAAAAGTGGTTTTTCCACACTAATACAAGTGCAAAAGTGGTTTCCTGCACCACCACAAGTGCGAAAAGTGGTTTTTCAACACTAACACAAGTGCGAAAAGTGGTTTTTCAACACTAACACAAGTGCGAAAAGTAGTTTTTCAACACTATCACAAGTGCAAAAAGTGTTTTTTCCACACTAATACAAGTGCAAAAGTGGTTTGCTGCACCAACACAAGTGCGAAAAGTGGTTTTTCAACACTAACACAAGTGCGAAAAGTGGTTTTTCAACACTAACACAAGTGCGAAAAGTGGTTTTTCCACACTAATACAAGTGCAAAAGTGGTTTCCTGCACCACCACAAGTGCGAAAAGTGGTTTTTCAACACTAACACAAGTGCGAAAAGTGGTTTTTCAACACTATCACAAGTGCAAAAAGTGTTTTTTCCATACTAATACAAGTCCAAAAGTGGTTTCCTGCACCAACACAAGTGCGAAAAGTGGTTTTTCAACACTAACACAAGTGCAAAAAGTGGTTTTTCAACACTAACACAAGTGCAAAAAGTGTTTTTTCCACACTAATACAAGTGCAAAAGTGGTTTCCTGCACCACCACAAGTGCGAAAAGTGGTTTTTCCACACTAATACAAGTGCAAAAGTGGTTTCCTGCACCACCACAAGTGCGAAAAGTGGTTTTTCAACACTAACACAAGTGCGAAAAGTGGTTTTTCAACACTAACACAAGTGCGAAAAGTGGTTTTTCAACACTATCACAAGTGCAAAAAGTGTTTTTTCCATACTAATACAAGTGCAAAAGTGGTTTCCTGCACCAACACAAGTGCGAAAAGTGGTTTTTCAACACTAACACAAGTGCAAAAAGTGGTTTTTCAACACTAACACAAGTGCAAAAAGTGGTTTTTCAACACTAATACAAGTGAAAAAGTGGTTTCCTGCACCAACACAAGTGCGAAAAGTGGTTTTTCAACACTAACACAAGTGCGAAAAGTGGTTTTTCAACACTAACACAAGTGCGAAAAGTGGTTTTTCAACACTAACACAAGTGCAAAAAGTGTTTTTTCCACACTAATACAAGTGCAAAAGTGGTTTCCTGCACCAACACAAGTGCGAAAAGTGGTTTTTCAACACTAACACAAGTGCGAAAAGTGGTTTTTCAACACTAACACAAGTGCGAAAAGTGGTTTTTCAACACTATCACAAGTGCAAAAAGTGTTTTTTCCACACTAATACAAGTGCTAAAGTGGTTTCCTGCACCAACACAGGTGCGAAAAGTGGTTTTTCAACACTAACACAAGTGCGAAAAGTGGTTTTTCAACAATAACACAAGGGCGAAAAGTGGTTTTTCCACACTAATACAAGTGCAAAAGTGGTTTCCTGCACCAACACAAGTGCGAAAGTGGTTTTTCAACACTAACACAAGTGCGAAAAGTGGTTTTTCAACACTAACACAAGTGCAAAAAGTGGTTTTTCAACACTAACACAAGTGTGAAAAGTGTTTTTTCCACACTAATACAAGCGCAAAAGTGGTTTCCTGCACCAACACAAGTGCGAAAAGTGGTTTTTCAACACTAACACAAGTGCGAAAAGTGGTTTTTCAACACTAACACAAGTGCGAAAAGTGGTTTTTCAACCCTAACACAAGTGCGAAAGGTGGTTTTTCCACACTAATACAAGTGCAAAAGTGGTTTCCTGCACCAACACAAGTGCGAAAAATATTTTTTCAACACTAACACAAGTGCGAAAAGTGGTTTTTCAACACTATCACAAGTGCAAAAAGTGTTTTTTCAAAAAATAATACAAGTGCAAAAGTGGTTTCCTGCACCAACACAAGTGCGAAAAGTGGTTTTTCAACACTAACACAAGTGCGAAAAGTGTTTTTTCAACACCAACACAAGTGCGAAAAGTGGTTTTTCCACACTAATACAAGTGCAAAAGTGGTTTCCTGCAGCAACACAGGTGCGAAAAGTGGTTTTTCAACGCTAACACAAGTGCGAAAAGTGGTTTTTCTCCACTAACACAAGTGCGAAAAGTGGTTTTTCAACACTAACACAACTGCAAAAAGTGGGTTTTCCACACTAATACAAGTGCAAAAGTGGTTTCCTGCACCAACACAAATGCGAAAAGTGGTTTTTCAACACTAACACAAGTGCGAAAAGTGGTTTTTCAACACTAACACAAGTGCGAAAAGTGGTTTTTCATCACTAACACAAGTGCGAAAAGTGGTTTTTCCACACTAATACAAGTGCAAAAGTGGTTTCCTGCACCAACACAAGTGCGAAAAGTGGTTTTTCCACACTAATACAAGTGCAAAAGTGGTTTCCTGCACCAACACAAGTGCGAAAAGTGGTTTTTCAACACTAACACAAGTGCGAAAAGTGGTTTTTCAACACTATCACAAGTGCAAAAAGTGTTTTTTCCACACTAATACAAGTGCAAAAGTGGTTTCCTGCACCAACAAAAGTGCGAAAAGTGGTTTTTCAACACTAACACAAGTGCGAAAAGTGGTTTTTCAACACTAACCCAAGTGCGAAAAGTGGTTTTTCAACACTAACACAAGTGCGAAAAGTGTTTTTTCCACACTACTGCAAGTGCAAAAGTGGTTTCATGCACCAACACAAGTGCGAAAAGTGGTTTTTCAACACTAACACAAGTGCGAAAAGTGGTTTTTCAACACTAACACAAGTGCGAAAAGTGTTTTTTCAACACTAACACAAGTGCGAAAAGTGGTTTTTCCACACTAATACAAGTGCAAAAGTGGTTTCCTGCACCAACACAAGTGCGAAAAGTGGTTTTTCAACACTAACATAAGTGCGAAAAGTGGTTTTTCAACACTATCACAAGTGCAAAAAGTGTTTTTTCCACACTAATACAAGTGCAAAAGTGGTTTCCTGCACCAACACAAGTGCGAAAAGTGGTTTTTCAACACTAACACAAGTGCGAAAAGTGGTTTTTCAACGCTAACACAAGTGCAAAAAGTGGTTTTTCAACACTAACACAAGTGTGAAAAGTGTTTTTTCCACACTAATACAAGCGCAAAAGTGGTTTCCTGCACCAACACAAGTGCGAAAAGTGGTTTTTCAACACTAACACAGTGCGAAAAGTGGTTTTTCAACACTAACACAAGTGCGAAAAGTGGTTTTTCAACCCTAACACAAGTGTGAAAGGTGGTTTTTCCACACTAATACAAGTGCAAAAGTGGTTTCCTGCACCAACACAAGTGCGAAAAATATTTTTTCAACACTAACACAAGTGCGAAAAGTGGTTTTTCAACACTATCACAAGTGCAAAAAGTGTTTTTTCCACACTAATACAAGTGCAAAAGTGGTTTCCTGCACCAACACAAGTGCGAAAAGTGGTTTTTCAACACTAACACAAGTGCGAAAAGTGGTTTTTCAACACCAACACAAGTGCGAAAAGTGGTTTTTCCACACTAATACAAGTGCAAAAGTGGTTTCCTGCACCAACACAGGTGCGAAAAGTGGTTTTTCAACACTAACACAAGTGCGAAAAGTGGTTTTTCAACACTAACACAAGTGCGAAAGGTGGTTTTTCCACACTAATACAAGTGCAAAAGTGGTTTCCTGCACCAACACAAGTGCGAAAAGTGGTTTTTCAACACTAACACAAGTGCGAAAAGTGGTTTTTCAACACTATCACAAGTGCAAAAAGTGTTTTTTCCACACTAATACAAGTGCAAAAGTGGTTTGCTGCACCAACACAAGTGCGAAAAGTGGTTTTTCAACACTAACACAAGTGCGAAAAGTGGTTTTTCAACACTAACACAAGTGCGAAAAGTGGTTTTTCCACACTAATACAAGTGCAAAAGTGGTTTCCTGCAGCAACACAGGTGCGAAAAGTGGTTTTTCAACGCTAACACAAGTGCGAAAAGTGGTTTTTCTCCACTAACACAAGTGCGAAAAGTGGTTTTTCAACACTAACACAAGTGCAAAAAGTGGTTTTTCCACACTAATACAAGTGCAAAAGTGGTTTCCTGCACCAACACAAATGCGAAAAGTGGTTTTTCAACACTAACACAAGTGCGAAAAGTGGTTTTTCAACACTAACACAAGTGCGAAAAGTGGTTTTTCAACACTAACACAAGTGCGAAAAGTGGTTTTTCCACACTAATACAAGTGCAAAAGTGGTTTCCTGCACCAACACAAGTGCGAAAAGTGGTTTTTCCACACTAATACAAGTGCAAAAGTGGTTTCCTGCACCAACACAAGTGCGAAAAGTGGTTTTTCAACACTAACACAAGTGCGAAAAGTGGTTTTTCAACACTATCACAAGTACAAAAGTGTTTTTTCCACACTAATACAAGTGCAAAAGTGGTTTCCTGCACCAACACAAGTGCGAAAAGTGGTTTTTCAACACTAACACAAGTGCGAAAAGTGGTTTTTCAACACTAACCCAAGTGCGAAAAGTGGTTTTTCAACACTAACACAAGTGCGAAAAGTGTTTTTCCCACACTACTGCAAGTGCAAAAGTGGTTTCCTGCACCAACACAAGTGCGAAAAGTGGTTTTTCAACACTAACACAAGTGCGAAAAGTGGTTTTTCAACACTAACACAAGTGCGAAAAGTGTTTTTTCAACACTAACACAAGTGCGAAAAGTGGTTTTTCCACACTAATACAAGTGCAAAAGTGGTTTCCTGCACCAACACAAGTGCGAAAAGTGGTTTTTCAACACTAACACAAGTGCGAAAAGTGGTTTTTCAACACTATCACAAGTGCAAAAAGTGTTTTTCCCACACTAATACAAGTGCAAAAGTGGTTTCCTGCACCACCACAAGTGCGAAAAGTGGTTTTTCAACACTAACACAAGTGCGAAAAGTGGTTTTTCAACACTAACACAAGTGCGAAAAGTGGTTTTTCAACACTAACACAAGTGCGCAAAGTAGTTTTTGAACACGAACACAAGTGCGAAAAGTGGTTTTTCAACACTAACACAAGTGCAAAAAGTGGTTTTTCAACACTAACACAAGTGCGAAAAGTGGTTTTTCCACACTAATACAAGTGCAAAAGTGGTTTCCTGCACCAACACAAGTGCGAAAAGTGGTTTTTCAACACTAACACAAGTGCGAAAAGTGGTTTTTCAACACTAACACAAGTGCGAAAAGTGGTTTTTCCACACGAATACAAGTGTAAAAGTGGTTTCCTGCACCAACACAAGTGCGAAAAGTGGTTTTTCAACACTAACGCAAGTGCGAAAAGTGGTTTTTCCACACTAATACAAGTGCAAAAGTGGTTTCCTGCACCAACACAAGTGCGAAAAGTGGTTTTTCAACACTAACACACGTGCGAAAAGTGATTTTTCAACACTAACACAAGTGCGAAAAGTGGTTTTTCAACACTAACACAAGTGCGAAAAGTGGTTTTTCAACACTAACACAAGTGCGAAAAGTGGTTTTTCCACACTAATACAAGTTCAAAAGTGGTTTTTCAACACTAACACAAGTGCGAAAAGTGTTTTTTCCACACTAATACAAGCGCAAAAGTGGTTTCCTGCACCAACACTAGTGCGAAAAGTGGTTTTTCAACACTAACACAAGTGCGAAAAGTGGTTTTTCAACACTAACACAAGTGCGAAAAGTGGTTTTTCAACACTAACACAAGTATGAAAGGTGGTTTTTCCACACTAATACAAGTGCAAAAGTGGTTTCCTGCACCAACACAAGTGCGAAAAATATTTTTTCAACACTAACACAAGTGCGAAAAGTGGTTTTTCAACACTATCACAAGTGCAAAAAGTGTTTTTTCCACACTAATACAAGTGCAAAAGTGGTTTCCTGCACCAACACAAGTGCGAAAAGTGGTTTTTCAACACTAACACAAGTGCGAAAAGTGGTTTTTCAACACTAACACAAGTGCGAAAAGTGGTTTTTCAACACTAACACAAGTGCGAAAGGTGGTTTTTCCACACTAATACAAGTGCAAAAGTGGTTTCCTGCACCAAGACATGTGCGAAAAGTGGTTTTTCAACACTAACACAAGTGCGAAAAGTGGTTTTTCAACACTATCACAAGTGCAAAAAGTGTTTTTTCCACACTAATACAAGTGCAAAAGTGGTTTGCTGCACCAACACAAGTGCGAAAAGTGGTTTTTCAACACTAACACAAGTGCGAAAAGTGGTTTTTCAACACTAACACAAGTGCGAAAAGTGGTTTTTCCACACTAATACAAGTGCAAAAGTGGTTTCCTGCACCACCACAAGTGCGAAAAGTGGTTTTTCAACACTAACACAAGTGCGAAAAGTGGTTTTTCAACACTAACACAAGTGCAAAAAGTGGTTTTTCAACACTAACACAAGTGCAAAAAGTGTTTTTTGCACACTAATACAAGTGCAAAAGTGGTTTACTGCACCACCACAAGTGCGAAAAGTGGTTTTTCCACACTAATACAAGTGCAAAAGTGGTTTCCTGCACCACCACAAGTGCGAAAAGTGGTTTTTCAACACTAACACAAGTGCGAAAAGTGGTTTTTCAACACTAACACAAGTGCGAAAAGTGGTTTTTCAACACTATCACAAGTGCAAAAAGTGTTTTTTTCCATACTAATACAAGTGCAAAAGTGGTTTCCTGCACCAACACAAGTGCGAAAAGTGGTTTTTCAACACTAACACAAGTGCAAAAAGTGGTTTTTCAACACTAACACAAGTGCGAAAAGTGGTTTTTCAACACTAACACAAGTGCGAAAAGTGGTTTTTCAACACTAACACAAGTGCGAAAAGTGGTTTTTCAACACTAACACAAGTGCGCAAAGTAGTTTTTGAACACGAACACAAGTGCAAAAAGTGGTTTTTCAACACTAACGCAAGTGCAAAAAGTGGTTTTTCAACACTAACACAAGTGCGAAAAGTGGTTTTTCCACACTAATACAAGTGCAAAAGTGGTTTCCTGCACCAACACAAGTGCGAAAAGTGGTTTTTCAACACTAACACAAGTGCGAAAAGTGGTTTTTCAACACTAACACAAGTGCGAAAAGTGGTTTTTCCACACGAATACAAGTGTAAAAGTGGTTTCCTGCACCAACACAAGTGCGAAAAGTGGTTTAACACTAACGCAAGTGCGAAAAGTGGTTTTTCCACACTAATACAAGTGCAAAAGTGGTTTCCTGCACCAACACAAGTGCGAAAAGTGGTTTTTCAACACTAACACACGTGCGAAAAGTGATTTTTCAACACTAACACAAGTGCGAAAAGTGGTTTTTCAACACTAACACAAGTGCGAAAAGTGGTTTTTCAACACTAACACAAGTGCGAAAAGTGGTTTTTCCACACTAATACAAGTTCAAAAGTGGTTTTTCAACACTAACACAAGTGCGAAAAGTGTTTTTTCCACACTAATACAAGCGCAAAAGTGGTTTCCTGCACCAACACAAGTGCGAAAAGTGGTTTTTCAACACTAACACAAGTGCGAAAAGTGGTTTTTCAACACTAACACAAGTGCGAAAAGTGGTTTTTCAACACTAACACAAGTGTGAAAGGTGGTTTTTCCACACTAATACAAGTGCAAAAGTGGTTTCCTGCACCAACACAAGTGCGAAAAATATTTTTTCAACACTAACACAAGTGCGAAAAGTGGTTTTTCAACACTATCACAAGTGCAAAAAGTGTTTTTTCCACACTAATACAAGTGCAAAAGTGGTTTCCTGCACCAACACAAGTGCGAAAAGTGGTTTTTCAACACTAACACAAGTGCGAAAAGTGGTTTTTCAACACTAACACAAGTGCGAAAAGTGGTTTTTCAACACTAACACAAGTGCGAAAGGTGGTTTTTCCACACTAATACAAGTGCAAAAGTGGTTTCCTGCACCAAGACATGTGCGAAAAGTGGTTTTTCAACACTAACACAAGTGCGAAAAGTGGTTTTTCAACACTATCACAAGTGCAAAAAGTGTTTTTTCCACACTAATACAAGTGCAAAAGTGGTTTGCTGCACCAACACAAGTGCGAAAAGTGGTTTTTCAACACTAACACAAGTGCGAAAAGTGGTTTTTCAACACTAACACAAGTGCGAAAAGTGGTTTTTCCACACTAATACAAGTGCAAAAGTGGTTTCCTGCACCACCACAAGTGCGAAAAGTGGTTTTTCAACACTAACACAAGTGCGAAAAGTGGTTTTTCAACACTAACACAAGTGCGAAAAGTGGTTTTTCAACACTATCACAAGTGCAAAAAGTGTTTTTTCCATACTAATACAAGTCCAAAAGTGGTTTCCTGCACCAACACAAGTGCGAAAAGTGGTTTTTCAACACTAACACAAGTGCAAAAAGTGGTTTTTCAACACTAACACAAGTGCAAAAAGTGTTTTTTCCACACTAATACAAGTGCAAAAGTGGTTTCCTGCACCACCACAAGTGCGAAAAGTGGTTTTTCCACACTAATACAAGTGCAAAAGTGGTTTCCTGCACCACCACAAGTGCGAAAAGTGGTTTTTCAACACTAACACAAGTGCGAAAAGTGGTTTTTCAACACTAACACAAGTGCGAAAAGTGGTTTTTCAACACTATCACAAGTGCAAAAAGTGTTTTTTTCCATACTAATACAAGTGCAAAAGTGGTTTCCTGCACCAACACAAGTGCGAAAAGTGGTTTTTCAACACTAACACAAGTGCAAAAAGTGGTTTTTCAACACTAACACAAGTGCAAAAAGTGGTTTTTCAACACTAATACAAGTGAAAAAGTGGTTTCCTGCACCAACACAAGTGCGAAAAGTGGTTTTTCAACACTAACACAAGTGCGAAAAGTGGTTTTTCAACACTATCACAAGTACAAAAAGTGTTTTTTCCACACTAATACAAGTGCAAAAGTGGTTTCCTGCACCAACACAAGTGCGAAAAGTGGTTTTTCAACACTAACACAAGTGCGAAAAGTGGTTTTTCAACACTAACCCAAGTGCGAAAAGTGGTTTTTCAACACTAACACAAGTGCGAAAAGTGTTTTTTCCACACTACTGCAAGTGCAAAAGTGGTTTCCTGCACCAACACAAGTGCGAAAAGTGGTTTTTCAACACTAACACAAGTGCGAAAAGTGGTTTTTCAACACTAACACAAGTGCGAAAAGTGTTTTTTCAACACTAACACAAGTGCGAAAAGTGGTTTTTCCACACTAATACAAGTGCAAAAGTGGTTTCCTGCACCAACACAAGTGCGAAAAGTGGTTTTTCAACACTAACACAAGTGCGAAAAGTGGTTTTTCAACACTATCACAAGTGCAAAAAGTGTTTTTCCCACACTAATACAAGTGCAAAAGTGGTTTCCTGCACCACCACAAGTGCGAAAAGTGGTTTTTCAACACTAACACAAGTGCGAAAAGTGGTTTTTCAACACTAACACAAGTGCGAAAAGTGGTTTTTCAACACTAACACAAGTGCGCAAAGTAGTTTTTGAACACGAACACAAGTGCGAAAAGTGGTTTTTCAACACTAACACAAGTGCAAAAAGTGGTTTTTCAACACTAACACAAGTGCGAAAAGTGGTTTTTCCACACTAATACAAGTGCAAAAGTGGTTTCCTGCACCAACACAAGTGCGAAAAGTGGTTTTTCAACACTAACACAAGTGCGAAAAGTGGTTTTTCAACACTAACACAAGTGCGAAAAGTGGTTTTTCCACACGAATACAAGTGTAAAAGTGGTTTCCTGCACCAACACAAGTGCGAAAAGTGGTTTTTCAACACTAACACAAGTGCGAAAAGTGGTTTTTCCACACTAATACAAGTGCAAAAGTGGTTTCCTGCACCAACACAAGTGCGAAAAGTGGTTTTTCAACACTAACACACGTGCGAAAAGTGATTTTTCAACACTAACACAAGTGCGAAAAGTGGTTTTTCAACACTAACACAAGTGCGAAAAGTGGTTTTTCAACACTAACACAAGTGCGAAAAGTGGTTTTTCCACACTAATACAAGTTCAAAAGTGGTTTTTCAACACTAACACAAGTGCGAAAAGTGTTTTTTCCACACTAATACAAGCGCAAAAGTGGTTTCCTGCACCAACACAAGTGCGAAAAGTGGTTTTTCAACACTAACACAAGTGCGAAAAGTGGTTTTTCAACACTAACACAAGTGCGAAAAGTGGTTTTTCAACACTAACACAAGTGTGAAAGGTGGTTTTTCCACACTAATACAAGTGCAAAAGTGGTTTCCTGCACCAACACAAGTGCGAAAAATATTTTTTCAATACTAACACAAGTGCGAAAAGTGGTTTTTCAACACTATCACAAGTGCAAAAAGTGTTTTTTCCACACTAATACAAGTGCAAAAGTGGTTTCCTGCACCAACACAAGTGCGAAAAGTGGTTTTTCAACACTAACACAAGTGCGAAAAGTGGTTTTTCAACACTAACACAAGTGCGAAAAGTGGTTTTTCAACACTAACACAAGTGCGAAAGGTGGTTTTTCCACACTAATACAAGTGCAAAAGTGGTTTCCTGCACCAAGACATGTGCGAAAAGTGGTTTTTCAACACTAACACAAGTGCGAAAAGTGGTTTTTCAACACTACCATAAGTGCAAAAAGTGTTTTTTCCACACTAATACAAGTGCAAAAGTGGTTTGCTGCACCAACACAAGTGCGAAAAGTGGTTTTTCAACACTAACACAAGTGCGAAAAGTGGTTTTTCAACACTAACACAAGTGCGAAAAGTGGTTTTTCCACACTAATACAAGTGCAAAAGTGGTTTCCTGCAGCAACACAGGTGCGAAAAGTGGTTTTTCAACGCTAACACAAGTGCGAAAAGTGGTTTTTCTCCACTAACACAAGTGCGAAAAGTGGTTTTTCAACACTAACACAAGTGCAAAAAGTGGTTTTTCCACACTAATACAAGTGCAAAAGTGGTTTCCTGCACCAACACAAATGCGAAAAGTGGTTTTTCAACACTAACACAAGTGCGAAAAGTGGTTTTTCAACACTAACACAAGTGCGAAAAGTGGTTTTTCAACACTAACACAAGTGCGAAAAGTGGTTTTTCCACACTAATACAAGTGCAAAAGTGGTTTCCTGCACCAACACAAGTGCGAAAAGTGGTTTTTCCACACTAATACAAGTGCAAAAGTGGTTTCCTGCACCAACACAAGTGCGAAAAGTGGTTTTTCAACACTAACACAAGTGCGAAAAGTGGTTTTTCAACACTATCACAAGTACAAAAAGTGTTTTTTCCACACTAATACAAGTGCAAAAGTGGTTTCCTGCACCAACACAAGTGCGAAAAGTGGTTTTTCAACACTAACACAAGTGCGAAAAGTGGTTTTTCAACACTAACCCAAGTGCGAAAAGTGGTTTTTCAACACTAACACAAGTGCGAAAAGTGTTTTTTCCACACTACTGCAAGTGCAAAAGTGGTTTCCTGCACCAACACAAGTGCGAAAAGTGGTTTTTCAACACTAACACAAGTGCGAAAAGTGGTTTTTCAACACTAACACAAGTGCGAAAAGTGTTTTTTCAACACTAACACAAGTGCGAAAAGTGGTTTTTCCACACTAATACAAGTGCAAAAGTGGTTTCCTGCACCAACACAAGTGCGAAAAGTGGTTTTTCAACACTAACACAAGTGCGAAAAGTGGTTTTTCAACACTATCACAAGTGCAAAAAGTGTTTTTCCCACACTAATACAAGTGCAAAAGTGGTTTCCTGCACCACCACAAGTGCGAAAAGTGGTTTTTCAACACTAACACAAGTGCGAAAAGTGGTTTTTCAACACTAACACAAGTGCGAAAAGTGGTTTTTCAACACTAACACAAGTGCGCAAAGTAGTTTTTGAACACGAACACAAGTGCGAAAAGTGGTTTTTCAACACTAACACAAGTGCAAAAAGTGGTTTTTCAACACTAACACAAGTGCGAAAAGTGGTTTTTCCACACTAATACAAGTGCAAAAGTGGTTTCCTGCACCAACACAAGTGCGAAAAGTGGTTTTTCAACACTAACACAAGTGCGAAAAGTGGTTTTTCAACACTAACACAAGTGCGAAAAGTGGTTTTTCCACACGAATACAAGTGTAAAAGTGGTTTCCTGCACCAACACAAGTGCGAAAAGTGGTTTTTCAACACTAACGCAAGTGCGAAAAGTGGTTTTTCCACACTAATACAAGTGCAAAAGTGGTTTCCTGCACCAACACAAGTGCGAAAAGTGGTTTTTCAACACTAACACACGTGCGAAAAGTGATTTTTCAACACTAACACAAGTGCGAAAAGTGGTTTTTCAACACTAACACAAGTGCGAAAAGTGGTTTTTCAACACTAACACAAGTGCGAAAAGTGGTTTTTCCACACTAATACAAGTTCAAAAGTGGTTTTTCAACACTAACACAAGTGCGAAAAGTGTTTTTTCCACACTAATACAAGCGCAAAAGTGGTTTCCTGCACCAACACAAGTGCGAAAAGTGGTTTTTCAACACTAACACAAGTGCGAAAAGTGGTTTTTCAACACTAACACAAGTGCGAAAAGTGGTTTTTCAACACTAACACAAGTGTGAAAGGTGGTTTTTCCACACTAATACAAGTGCAAAAGTGGTTTCCTGCACCAACACAAGTGCGAAAAATATTTTTTCAACACTAACACAAGTGCGAAAAGTGGTTTTTCAACACTATCACAAGTGCAAAAAGTGTTTTTTCCACACTAATACAAGTGCAAAAGTGGTTTCCTGCACCAACACAAGTGCGAAAAGTGGTTTTTCAACACTAACACAAGTGCGAAAAGTGGTTTTTCAACACTAACACAAGTGCGAAAAGTGGTTTTTCAACACTAACACAAGTGCGAAAGGTGGTTTTTCCACACTAATACAAGTGCAAAAGTGGTTTCCTGCACCAAGACATGTGCGAAAAGTGGTTTTTCAACACTAACACAAGTGCGAAAAGTGGTTTTTCAACACTATCACAAGTGCAAAAAGTGTTTTTTCCACACTAATACAAGTGCAAAAGTGGTTTGCTGCACCAACACAAGTGCGAAAAGTGGTTTTTCAACACTAACACAAGTGCGAAAAGTGGTTTTTCAACACTAACACAAGTGCGAAAAGTGGTTTTTCCACACTAATACAAGTGCAAAAGTGGTTTCCTGCACCACCACAAGTGCGAAAAGTGGTTTTTCAACACTAACACAAGTGCGAAAAGTGGTTTTTCAACACTAACACAAGTGCGAAAAGTGGTTTTTCAACACTATCACAAGTGCAAAAAGTGTTTTTTCCATACTAATACAAGTCCAAAAGTGGTTTCCTGCACCAACACAAGTGCGAAAAGTGGTTTTTCAACACTAACACAAGTGCAAAAAGTGGTTTTTCAACACTAACACAAGTGCAAAAAGTGTTTTTTCCACACTAATACAAGTGCAAAAGTGGTTTCCTGCACCACCACAAGTGCGAAAAGTGGTTTTTCCACACTAATACAAGTGCAAAAGTGGTTTCCTGCACCACCACAAGTGCGAAAAGTGGTTTTTCAACACTAACACAAGTGCGAAAAGTGGTTTTTCAACACTAACACAAGTGCGAAAAGTGGTTTTTCAACACTATCACAAGTGCAAAAAGTGTTTTTTTCCATACTAATACAAGTGCAAAAGTGGTTTCCTGCACCAACACAAGTGCGAAAAGTGGTTTTTCAACACTAACACAAGTGCAAAAAGTGGTTTTTCAACACTAACACAAGTGCAAAAAGTGGTTTTTCAACACTAATACAAGTGAAAAAGTGGTTTCCTGCACCAACACAAGTGCGAAAAGTGGTTTTTCAACACTAACACAAGTGCGAAAAGTGGTTTTTCAACACTATCACAAGTACAAAAAGTGTTTTTTCCACACTAATACAAGTGCAAAAGTGGTTTCCTGCACCAACACAAGTGCGAAAAGTGGTTTTTCAACACTAACACAAGTGCGAAAAGTGGTTTTTCAACACTAACCCAAGTGCGAAAAGTGGTTTTTCAACACTAACACAAGTGCGAAAAGTGTTTTTTCCACACTACTGCAAGTGCAAAAGTGGTTTCCTGCACCAACACAAGTGCGAAAAGTGGTTTTTCAACACTAACACAAGTGCGAAAAGTGGTTTTTCAACACTAACACAAGTGCGAAAAGTGTTTTTTCAACACTAACACAAGTGCGAAAAGTGGTTTTTCCACACTAATACAAGTGCAAAAGTGGTTTCCTGCACCAACACAAGTGCGAAAAGTGGTTTTTCAACACTAACACAAGTGCGAAAAGTGGTTTTTCAACACTATCACAAGTGCAAAAAGTGTTTTTCCCACACTAATACAAGTGCAAAAGTGGTTTCCTGCACCACCACAAGTGCGAAAAGTGGTTTTTCAACACTAACACAAGTGCGAAAAGTGGTTTTTCAACACTAACACAAGTGCGAAAAGTGGTTTTTCAACACTAACACAAGTGCGCAAAGTAGTTTTTGAACACGAACACAAGTGCGAAAAGTGGTTTTTCAACACTAACACAAGTGCAAAAAGTGGTTTTTCAACACTAACACAAGTGCGAAAAGTGGTTTTTCCACACTAATACAAGTGCAAAAGTGGTTTCCTGCACCAACACAAGTGCGAAAAGTGGTTTTTCAACACTAACACAAGTGCGAAAAGTGGTTTTTCAACACTAACACAAGTGCGAAAAGTGGTTTTTCCACACGAATACAAGTGTAAAAGTGGTTTCCTGCACCAACACAAGTGCGAAAAGTGGTTTTTCAACACTAACACAAGTGCGAAAAGTGGTTTTTCCACACTAATACAAGTGCAAAAGTGGTTTCCTGCACCAACACAAGTGCGAAAAGTGGTTTTTCAACACTAACACACGTGCGAAAAGTGATTTTTCAACACTAACACAAGTGCGAAAAGTGGTTTTTCAACACTAACACAAGTGCGAAAAGTGGTTTTTCAACACTAACACAAGTGCGAAAAGTGGTTTTTCCACACTAATACAAGTTCAAAAGTGGTTTTTCAACACTAACACAAGTGCGAAAAGTGTTTTTTCCACACTAATACAAGCGCAAAAGTGGTTTCCTGCACCAACACAAGTGCGAAAAGTGGTTTTTCAACACTAACACAAGTGCGAAAAGTGGTTTTTCAACACTAACACAAGTGCGAAAAGTGGTTTTTCAACACTAACACAAGTGTGAAAGGTGGTTTTTCCACACTAATACAAGTGCAAAAGTGGTTTCCTGCACCAACACAAGTGCGAAAAATATTTTTTCAACACTAACACAAGTGCGAAAAGTGGTTTTTCAACACTATCACAAGTGCAAAAAGTGTTTTTTCCACACTAATACAAGTGCAAAAGTGGTTTCCTGCACCAACACAAGTGCGAAAAGTGGTTTTTCAACACTAACACAAGTGCGAAAAGTGGTTTTTCAACACTAACACAAGTGCGAAAAGTGGTTTTTCAACACTAACACAAGTGCGAAAGGTGGTTTTTCCACACTAATACAAGTGCAAAAGTGGTTTCCTGCACCAAGACATGTGCGAAAAGTGGTTTTTCAACACTAACACAAGTGCGAAAAGTGGTTTTTCAACACTATCACAAGTGCAAAAAGTGTTTTTTCCACACTAATACAAGTGCAAAAGTGGTTTGCTGCACCAACACAAGTGCGAAAAGTGGTTTTTCAACACTAACACAAGTGCGAAAAGTGGTTTTTCAACACTAACACAAGTGCGAAAAGTGGTTTTTCCACACTAATACAAGTGCAAAAGTGGTTTCCTGCACCACCACAAGTGCGAAAAGTGGTTTTTCAACACTAACACAAGTGCGAAAAGTGGTTTTTCAACACTATCACAAGTGCAAAAAGTGTTTTTTCCATACTAATACAAGTCCAAAAGTGGTTTCCTGCACCAACACAAGTGCGAAAAGTGGTTTTTCAACACTAACACAAGTGCAAAAAGTGGTTTTTCAACACTAACACAAGTGCAAAAAGTGTTTTTTCCACACTAATACAAGTGCAAAAGTGGTTTCCTGCACCACCACAAGTGCGAAAAGTGGTTTTTCCACACTAATACAAGTGCAAAAGTGGTTTCCTGCACCACCACAAGTGCGAAAAGTGGTTTTTCAACACTAACACAAGTGCGAAAAGTGGTTTTTCAACACTAACACAAGTGCGAAAAGTGGTTTTTCAACACTATCACAAGTGCAAAAAGTGTTTTTTTCCATACTAATACAAGTGCAAAAGTGGTTTCCTGCACCAACACAAGTGCGAAAAGTGGTTTTTCAACACTAACACAAGTGCAAAAAGTGGTTTTTCAACACTAACACAAGTGCAAAAAGTGGTTTTTCAACACTAATACAAGTGAAAAAGTGGTTTCCTGCACCAACACAAGTGCGAAAAGTGGTTTTTCAACACTAACACAAGTGCGAAAAGTGGTTTTTCAACACTAACACAAGTGCGAAAAGTGGTTTTTCAACACTAATACAAGTGCGAAAAGTGGT